>NC_064290.1:57244445-57246305 GCF_019186545.1 Solanum stenotomum
AAAGCTACGTGGAGCTTAAGCTCGACCCTTTCCAGTAGCTACTTCACAAAAACTAAAGTTCTGACAAAAACTATACAACTTTTGCACAAATTTACAAGTCCAATGTGCTAGACAAAATTAGCTATAATATCTCAACTGGATCAGTTCTATACAAAATAATTCTTCCTCTGCTTATGCCTTAGGGACTCCATTTGTATGAGATCAAGTTTATAAGGTCCAATGGCTATCGATAGTAGGTGAGCATGTATAAAAATAAACAACTCCTCATTTGTAATACTAGCTCCATTTTGCCAAGGCATCTGCAACTTGGTTGACTTCCCTATAACAATGTGTAACCTTAGAAGCAATAAAATCCATGCATTATTATTCATCGCGTAATAATCTATTCATTAATATTATTCATCATATAAAACATCTTGCATCATAATTTATATGTATAACTAGTATGTGAGCCAAACGATGCCACATCCAATTCATCAGTTTGTTTCAAATGTGTTCTTGATACGTAGGGAAATATCTAGAGATAACCATAAAGTCGAAGTCATGTTACAGTTTATGACAATATCTAATATATCCAATAATTTATTCTACAAATTTTGTCCACACAAATTCCAATTATCGTTTATAATCAATCAATATCAACCAACATAGTATTTTTTTATTTTTACTTTATCTAACTTTTAATTCTATAACTATCAACCAATAACATAAAAGATTTGATCATTCAAAAGATATTTATAGATAGGTGTTTGATGTTAGGCTATAAATATACTTAATTGTAGGGCCTAAAGGCCAAAATTCATAACTAGGTTTTACTATTTAACAAACTTTAGAATATTCAATAATGAGAGAAAAAATAGAAAGGGAAATAAAAAAGGTAAATATAAAAGGTGATTGTTAGCATGTTATTGAGAGCTAGATCTGAATGTATTTGTATACATGATCTACTTTTGTCAAGAATTCAATAAATTATCGGAGGTGGTCCATTTTTTTAATAATGGTTTAAACATTGGAAATTTGGCTATCTTATTTTGATTAGAGTATCCTTTTCGTGTAATTAAGTAACAAAGAAAATTGTTTGTACTTTCTTAATTTCTTTAATCCTAAATATTTTTATATGGTTAAGGTGTTAGTATGATATAATTTAGAAATTCTAAAAAATCAAAGTCACAAATTCATTATTATATAACGAACAAATTATAATTCTCAATTTATCATATTGTAAAATAACAAAATCGAACTTTATGAGTACCAAATCATACTAAATAAATTTGACATTAAATTTTTTTCATACTATTAAATTATTCAGTATATTTTATTTTCAAGATAAAAATCTCTTTTTTATGAATATTTTTTTTAGCCACCAAAATTATCTCACTGGCGGCCTTATAAAGTTAAACTCTATATAGGCACGTGCATCAAATAGCCAAATTTCTTTTTGACATGATATATAAAGAGGTAAGGGTCTGAAAAATACTCCAACTTTGGTCGAATTTGTTGTTGCGATACTAAACTTTCATGAGGACCTATTACCTCCCTAGATTATTTAATACCATATTTTAAACATATATTTTTTTTTTAAACTAAAAGTATTTTAAACATATATATTTGCTCACGTGGACATAAAAAATAATACAAGATTATAAATAGTAATGTGTCCATGTGGGCACATATATACCTTTAAAATACACTATTAAATAGTTCAAGGGGTAAAAAATACACTATTAAATAGTTCAGGGAGGTAATAGGTCCACATGAAAGTTTAGTATCGCAACAACAAATTCGACCAAAGTTGGGTATTTCTCAGACCCTTATCCCATATATAAATGTACTGTTTAATTTGACCTTAATGAATATATA
>NC_064290.1:57246318-57265379 GCF_019186545.1 Solanum stenotomum
TATATTTGTGTTTATATGACATTTTGTGTCACCGTGTGTGTTATTTCAAGTAGGGTATATATATTTATTTATTTAATTTCATTCAAATTTAAGTGTTTATTAAGAACCTAAATAACAATTGAGGGTAAATTAAAAAAAATACGCTTATATATTATACCTTTCCTTTTATTGAATTCTGTGGACAATAACATTATTATTTGTTTTCTTCTCTTTTACAACTTTTTTGCACTTATCATAAATTTGACATGATGAATATGATTTTTTAATTTATTTTTAGTCATATTTTTGACAATGAAAGATTTATTATGTGATGAATAATAATGTAAGAATTGTTATATAACGAATAACAGTACATGAAATTAGTTGATTACTTGAACGAAATTTCTGTTTTCAATATGTTATTAATGTATTATTAATTAGAAAAATTATATAAATATAAAATTTACTATCATTTTAAAAAATTACAACAATCCACTCTCAGATACATCCCTTCCAATTCCCATTATGAATCATGTTCATAGTTATGTATCCGACGTAACAACAGAGTAAAAATAAACAATGTATCCAACAACAGAGGAATGTATCTGATTCAACAGAATATATGGGTAGATGCCATGTAGGCATATCAACCATAACATGCTTCGTATCCCCGCTTATACATTAGTAAAATATATATTAATTTTATGAATGAATTGATTTTTTTATAAGCAATCGAAGTATTTATATGTTTTTTAGAATATATTTGAAGTTTTCAGTTATCATGATTTATAGTATGTTCTACGTAATTTTTAAATATATAAAAAATTAAAAAATAAGATAAACAAATTAAAACGGAAGAAAAGAAATTGAATATGGGTAGCTGCCAGGCAGGCATGTCGACCATGACCTGCCTGGTATCCCCACTTATATATTAGTAAAATAGATTAATTTTATGAATGAAATGATTTTTTTTATAAGCAATTGAATTATTTATATGGTTTTTAGAAAATATTTGAAGTTTTCAATTATCATGATTTATAGCATTTTTTACGTAATTATTAAATATATAAAAAAATTCAAAAATAAGACAAACAAATTAAAACGGAAGAAAAGAAATTGAATATATAGGTAGCTGTCAGGCATGTCGACCATGACCTGCCTGGTATCCCCATTTATATATTAGTAAAATAGATTAATTTTATGAATGATTCAAATTTTTTTATAAGCAATCGAATTATTTATATATTTTTTAGAAAATATTTGAAGTTTTCAATTATCATGATTTATAATATTTTTTACGTAATTTTTAAATTTATAAAAAAATATAAAAAATAAGACAAACAAATTCAAACGGAAGAAAAGAATTTGAATATTTGGTGTAGACAATTAGGTGTGTCATGCGTATTGTGTGGAGCATTTCCATTTACCTAGTGGATCAGCTTTATATAGATTCTTATCGACTTATTTGATTCACATATTAGTTATCATAAGTATTATTTATAATGTACGATTATTTTTGTACATGAATAATAATGAATCATGACCAATTGTGCGGCTTACAACTTTTCGTTCTTGGACTATTAGAGATATTTTTCTTCATAGGTTACAAACTTGTTTACACTTATCTCAATTTCAACTGTAACATGATTTTGAAGTTTGAAGAGTCCACACACAATAACAATATTAATATACTCAATAAAATTTTATAAGTAAGAATTAGAAAAAAGTATAATATACGTAGATTTTATTATTATTTATATGTTTTTTAGAAAATATTTGAAGTTTTATTATATATATAAAGGGGAAATTAATGACTGGATGTGCGAGAAAGATTTATTCTTTTAAGCCCAACTATTTTGGATCCAAGTTGCGTATGACTCTATTCGGATGAAGCACTCTCTATTATGAATTTTTCATGCTTAGGGCTCGAACACGAGACCTCTAGTTAAGAAAAGCAAAATAGGTATTGTTGTTATAGATTTTTAAAAAATGTTACAAATAGGTAAAACATAACCTAAAACATTGGTTTTAAAAATGTTTGACTTTAATATATAGTGAAGTGTTGTTATGAGGGTGATTGTTATTATGTTATTAAGAGCTAGATCTAACTGCAGTTGGGTATATAATCTACTTTTATTAACAGTCCAACAAATTATCTGAGGTGGTCCATTTTTTGAACTAATTGTTTAAACATCGGAACTTCGACCATCTTATTTTGATTAAATGTCCCTTTTCGTGTAATTAAATTAAAAAATGAAATTTTTTGTACTTTCTTATTTTTTAATTTTAAATATTTTTTACATGTTTAAAGTGTTAGTATGATATAATATAGATATTTTTTTAAAATCAAAGTCACCAATTCTTTATTAAATGACGAATAAATTCGAATTATCAATTTATCATACAATAAAATATCAAAATCTAACTTAAAAGTATACATTAAATATTTTTAAAATTTATATATGTATATGTACAAATAGATATGTGTGTTGGATTATGTTTTGTGTGCTATTTCAGATCAAATATATATATATATATATATTTATTTATTTAATATTATATAATATAAATATGATCTACTTATATATGTTCAAAATTAAAGAGCCTAAATATGAGTTGAAGGAAAAATTAAAGAATATCGTGCCTTTCCTTTCATCACATTGTGTGGACAATAACTTTACAAAGCTATCGAATTATTTGTTTTCTTCTCTTTTACGTTTTTTTTTTGTATTTTGTATAATTTTTGTTTGTATAAAGCGAGAAAGAGAGAAAAGCAAAAGAGAACTGGGCAGAGGAAGATTTGTATTTGTATAATTGTAAGTGTGTAGGACAAAGAAATATATTTGTATTTGTATACACAGTTCTCTCTCGCTTTATACAAACACAAATACAATTTATACACTTGTGTTTGTAGAAAGTGATAGAGGCGAGCTAGAGAGTGGTGAGCGAGATTCCAGAGAGTGGCGAGCGAGATTCCATAGAGTGGTGAGCGAGATTCCAGAGAGTGGCGCGCGAGATTCCATAGAGTGGCGAGCAAGATTCAGGGGAGTGAGGCAAATGACAAAAAGTTTGTTGCGAATTGGAATTAAATGAAACTGTAGCTATAACATTTAGTTTGAATTAATAGTTTGTTATAATGCATAATTTCCCTTAATTATTTTAAATATACCTATTTATCTTTTACATCGAAGTTAATAGGTGCTCAAACTGTCACGACCCAAATTGAGTCATGAGTGGCACCCACACTTAACCTCCTAAGTGGGCGGACCAAGGAATCTAAACCCCAACATATTCCAATAATTCAACTACGAATAACAACAATAACGCGGAAGCTCCAAAACTTATTAAAGTAACCAATCAAGTAAACCTCTAAAGTCTATTACATATTATCCCCAAAATCTGAAAGTCATCACATCAAGGACATCTGTTCTTAACATATCAAGTCTAAAAGTATTAGAGACTCCTAAAATAAGTAAATACGATGGTCCATGTCCGAAATTCAAGGACATCACGCCATAACTGAGAGAATCCAGCACGAGCTAGAAAGAATAGCTCACCCTGAAATCTGATGTGCTAGAGACTGGCTAGAGCTGAGGGCGAGTCGAAGTCGATGGTACACTTGCTGCACTCCACAAAAGAAAACGAAGAAAACACAAGTAGGGGTCAGTACAAGGAACACGTACTGAGTAGGTATCATCGGCCAACCCAAAATAGAAACTAATATACAATGAATAATAGTATAAAGTCAACTATAGCACTTAGCAGGTGATAAGAAACCACAACATGAAAAGTAACAATTGAAGCAAGTACGTAATCAATCACAATATCAAGCACACACACGAGGACTCATGCCTCTACATCACACTCGTTTGGGAAATGCGTTCATTGAGATTGAGTACATTAAGTTAATTCAATATCTTTTTCCTTTAAGGTTATCGTGTCGGAACGTGACACTCCGATCCAAAAATACCGTGTCGGAACGTGACACTCCGATCCAATAATATTATTAATTTATCATTTATTATCACTACTTTTTATGTTCATTAATAATGTTACATCAAGCCCTCTTTATTCGAGGTATAACTTCAATAGAGAGGTTTTCAGATTATAAATCTTACGGTCTCAGGATTTTAGACCAATCACAAGCCACACAACCAAGCCACATAATCACACCGTCAAGTACATAGCGAACTTCACAATATCATTCAATGCATATCAATCGCTATTAAGAGTTTATCTATCAAATAGAATAAACCATAACCTACCTCCACCGAAGAATTGACGTCAGGCAAGCTACTTCTCCAATGCCTTTCCTTTCCTCAATGCCTCCGAACCTTTCCAATCTATCAAGTATATACGCATAATTTGTAAGTTAACAAGCCTATAAACACTCATATTATTCTATGTCCCTCCTATACCCAAAAACTCACCTACTTCTATAATCAATTTCCTAAAGTTCAAATCTAAGGGTAAGTCTTAATTCCTCCCATTAGCATAACTTTAATGTAATTCATATAATATACTACATCTTATATTTTATTACCTATTTCGATATATCAAATTTTAGTTCATAATATGGTAAAACTAAAACCACTGGTCACGATACCAGTGGCAGCCAACTCATGAAGCCACAAAATAAACTAACCAACGAAAACCAATGTAACACGGAAACCCATGAAACCCATTCCAAAATATAGACATAACAGTGACAATTCAATTCCATAAAACTTCCATCTGCAATCCATTCTTTAACTCAATAAACAATAGTTTACCACTCATTGTTTTAGTATTTCACAATAATTTACTCAAACCAACCAACCAGCAACTAACCAATGGCACTGGCAGTTCAATTATATACTATCTTATCTACCGATAATCTCTAATACAAAATGCACCCAAATAATGATATTTTAATGTATTAACCTCAAACATACTAACAACAATTTCACCTCAGCTTCCTTAGTAATCATTAGGTCATTATTACGTACAGACCTTGTCCCCAACTTCAACATAACTCTAACATTCTTTCCATCTGTAACGCATGCACAAGCCTAATTGCAACTCTAATCCATTATAATTTATGTGACACAATAGAAGAATTGATACTAATTACCTGGATATCGGGCTTCTTGACAGATGCTGCAGGTATTGCTTTCTCGCCTCAAACCCTTATTTTTTTTTCTACATAATATTTACTCCCTAATTATTATATAAGACTAACTATAAAAGTGGTAAAAGTGACCTGTGCTAATTTTAATGTTATCTCCTTTTACCATCAACTAAAATAATTATTAAAACTACCCCACTAAATTCATAATTGTAGTTACGAATAGTCCAAAGTACCCATTTAAAATCTATCGGAAAGTATTTTATGAAATAAAAAGCACTACTACTCAAAACGACCAAACGGGTCGTTACATTAGATACCAACAAAACTCTATGTGGATCCGCCCCTGCCATCTACCCTAACACATGCCAATTTGAGATTTCTTTTTCTTTGGCTTTTCCTTGCCAAACAAATCCTTATTTGAAAAATGACAAAAAATCACATATATAAGAACATGCATGCATGTGTGGAGAAAACATTGAGCAATTAAAACTCACAGAAAAAAAGACCATTAAGCATATTATTAGCATTAGCCAAAATGACAACATCTTTTCCTATGAATACTGGTGATTGTCTTTACAGCTACTCCAAAAACTCCCATTTGCAGGTATTGATCTCTAGTACGATACATAAGTTGAACTCTATTTTTTAAAAGATTTAAGGTGTTTGCATATATAAAAATATGGGTTAATCCATCGGTGGCCCTTTAAAGTTGGCACGAGTTTCACTTAGACACCTCGAGTGGTTGATGTTCATTTTAGACACCTCATGTAGGGTCTTGCTATGTTATTTTGACACTTTTTGCGTACATGGCTTAGTGAGTGTAATACACTCGTTGAGTGCGCGTGAAAACCCTTTTTAGTCGTTTTTTTAATTATTTTTTTCTTCTTCTTTCCCATTTTCAGCCACCATTTCTGCAAACTTAAATATCCAACATGGTGAATAAAAATATTTATAGTAAGATGATGAAAAATAATGGAAACTATTTTAGAAATTTAGGAATAGACCCATTTCAAAATTTAAATATTAAATTATTCATGAGATTCTTTCTTAAAAGAATTTAATATTTACTGAGAAGTAAGTTTAATTTTTGGTGAATTCTATACCTGCTAATTAGGATTAAAAAAAAAACAAAAAAATATTTGAAGAAGACACTAATAAAAAAGGAACAGCGTGTAGATGGGTGTGTTTCCAAATGTTTTAGCAAAAAAAAGATAAATGTATTTGGAGAAGACAATGGGTGGGGGTGGGGGAACGGGGTATGTGCAGGTGAATCTGCAAAAGGGTATGGATTTGGAGAAGACAATGGGGTGGGTGGGATGGGGGGATTTTATTGGCTTAAATCTTTTTTTACAAAAAAAATTATTTGGGCCAAAATCCATATGTCATTGATTCATTGGTTACTTAATATTTTTACTCAAAATTCATTATCTAAGAATTGTTTTTGACAAAAATGACAAATGTCGTCATTTGATTAGCTACTTTACACGTCATTCGCGAGTGTAACATACACACCTCATATATGTTTATTGATTGAAAAAAGGATGTCAAAGTGACACAACAAAATCCTACATGAGGTGTCTAAAATAAACATCGGTCACTTAAGGTGTCTAACTGAAACTTTGTGCCAACTTTAAGGGGTCACCGATGGATTAAGCCTAAAAATATATACTCATATATTTTAGCTTAACGTATTGTAGCAAGTTATCTATTTTTTCATCAACGTTGATTTTATTGTTATAATTGCATGCAGAAAGAAATAATAGATGGTACAAAGGAAATGGTGAGAGATGCAATTATTCGAAAGCTTAACATCAAGAACATTTTATCTTCTTCAAACACATTACGTATTACAGAGTTGGGATGTTCTGTTGGACCAAACACTTTTAGCGCAATGCAACATGTTGTAGAAGCTCTAAAGGACAAGTACTTATACCAAGACCAAGTCATAAATTCCACCAAGAATATTCCTGAATTCCAAATATTCTTCAATGATCATGTCACCAATGATTTCAATACCCTCTTTCGATCATTACCTATCGATCGATCTTATTATGCATTTGGAGCTCCAGGATCTTTTCATGGTAGATTATTTCCATCGCGATCAATACATTTTGCACATTCTTCTTGTGCTATACATTGGTTATCTAAGATTCCAAAAGAATTATCAGATGAAAAATCTCCAGCATGGAATAAGGGATTGATTCACTATGTAGGTGCATCAAATATTGAAGTATTGAATGCTTATGTTGCTCAATTTGAAAAGGACATGGAAATGTTCTTCAATGCAAGAGCTGAGGAAATTGTTCCTGGAGGAATGATGGTGCTTGTTTCACCATTTTCATGTTATACACGTCTCATGGGATTTTTCGGTTCTAGTCTTATGGATTTGGTGAATGAGGTAATTATCTCTATTTCATTTTATATGTCAATGTTTTGAACAAGTTATAAGTGTATTTTAGTATGTCATATACTTTTTCCCCGATTCGATTTATCTGAACCTATGATAAAGCACAAAGCTTTCAAAACAAAAAAATAATGAAGACTTTTAGAACTAATGATATTAAATATGACAACATATTTATATGGCTACAAAATTAATTATTAGTATTTGTATGGCAATAAAAACTTCTCATTAAGGATGAATATAAAGTTTAAATTATATCACTTTCAAATTTAGAATTTTTTCAAAAAATTCACATAAATTGAAACAAACGCAACATAAATTTGTAATTGAGGTTTCTTTCCTTTTTGCCACAGGGAAAACTAGATGAATCTCTAGTTGATTCATTCAATTTGCCAATGTATTTTCCTTCTCTTGAAGACATGACTAAAGTGGTGGAAAAAAATGGTTGTTTTAGCATTGAGATGATGGAGTTGAGACATACCAAATCAAAGATCCTAGATGAAGTTGATGCAAAGACTTTAATGATAACCGTAAGAGCTTGTTTAGAAGGAGTTTTAATCAATTATTTTGGAAGTAAAATAGCAGAAGAAGCTTGTACAAGAACAATTCTCAAAAGTGAAGAAATTTCAGCATGGATGAAAGTTAATTATGAGAAACCAAGCATATTATTTATCGTTTTGAAGCGTAAATAAATTTCTATGAAGAAATTTATATATTATGTAATTTAGGTCTATGAATATGTGAGATATCTCATAGGCCAAGTATTGTGTTTTTCCTAATGTTTTGAGATTATTCCTCATTTGTTTCACTTTATGTTCTCTACAAAGAACATTATAAAGTTTCTTTGTTAGTTTTTTTTAATTGGTCTCCCTTTAATTTCTTCCTCTTTTTCTTTCCATTTCCACTATTTTCTCTTATTGTATAAGTGGGAGTTCAGCCTTACCAATCAAGACTGAAGTTCTCCGCTTTGCTTCTTCTCGCTGAAGCTTCTTCAATTCCGGTGAGTATTTCTTGAATAGAAGAACCCAAGTTCTGGAAAAGAAACCTAACCCACCATTTTTGCTTGTTAACTTTAAAAAATAAATATATATAAGTCTTTACTCAGCCACGATTTCTTATTGTCCTTCGTTTTCCGGGTTTTGTATATAAGCGATTCACAATTTTTCCTTCTCTAAAAGAACCTGGCTTCTGTAACTGTCAGATCAAAATCAAATTTCTACAGAGTGAAAAAAAAATCAAATCTTGGGTTGTTTTACAAATAACCAATTCGATTGTTGTTTTACATATTTTGACTATACCACCATTTTTGGGCATTAATGTAGTAAAAAGTAGGGCATAATACATATATTGGACCCTAAACTTGGTTTCAAATTTTGACTTTGACCTCCAACTTTCATAGTGCACAAACAAACACTTTAAATTTATTAACATATTACCAATGAATTACTAACCAAACATTTACCAACGGCAAGATTGTGTTGCTAAATTTACCAACCAAATATAAATANACATATCTGACCACCCTTAGAGCTGCCTCCATATGAGATTGTTTAGGATTGTGCATAAACTGACTCAACACCTGCACAACATAAGATATGTCCACTCTTGTCATTGTTAGATATAAGAGTCTTCCAATTTGTCTCTGATATGGACCAGCATCATTTAATAACTGATCACTAGGTTCCATTTTTTCCTCCTTTACATGATTGTCATACTCAAAAGAGGTCAGCTTGACATTGGTTTCTAGAGGTGTGCTAGCAGTTTTAGCTCCTCTAAGCCTCATTTCTGATATCAACTCCAGTACATACTTCATTTGACTTATATGGATCCCCTTTTGTGATCTAGAAAACTCCATGCCCAAAAAGAACTTCAACTGGCCCAAGTCTTTCATTTTAAACTTCAACTTGAGATCATTTCTTGTCTGTAGAATCAATTCAGGAAAACTACCAGTTACCAATAGATCATATACTAAAACCACAACTAGATGAATTCCAGTCTTTTTGGTAAATAATGAATAGTCAAAATGACTTTGTTTGAAACCAAGCTGTAGTAAGGCCTCATTAAGTTTCTTGTTCCACTGCATGGGTGCTTGTTTTAGATCATAAAGGGATTTGTGTAGTCTACACACTTTATCATTCCCCCTGTGGCTGCCAAACCCATGAGGAATCTGCATATATACTTCTTCAAAGAGATCACCTTGGAAGAATGCATATGCACGTCCATTTGATAGATAGACCACTTCTTAGCAGCAATAGCCACAACAGACCGGATAATCACTATCTTAGAAACATGAGAGAAAGTCTTTGTGTAGTCTAGCCATTCTTTCTGACTAAACTCTTTAACTACCAGCCTTGCCTTATATCTTTCAACCTCCTCATTAGCTTTGTGCTTAATTTTGTACACCCACTTACACCCAATTGGAGACTTGCCGAAAGGAAGATCAACTATACTTCATGTGTGATTATCCAGCAGAGCATCAATCTCAGATTGCATGGAAGCAATCCATTTAGGATCTGTAGCAGCTTCAGAGTAGGAAGTAAGCTTCAAAACAGCTGAGTAAGCTGCCAATGCTGATATGTAATAAGGAGAGATCTGATCATAGGCCACATAATTGGAGATAGGAAAAATACATGAGTCCTTTATTCTTGTGGGAGAAATATAGTCCTTCATCCAAATAGGAGGTTTGAGAGTCCTATAGGACTTTCTAACTGGTTCAACTGGTGGAGACACGGGCATAGGAGTACTTCAGATAATGAGGTGAACTCAGGTAGTGAAGAATCAACCACTACAAAAAAAAACCCAAATTGCCAATAGATTTTACTAACAACTTAAGTTGGTTAGTATTCTACTAACAAATTACCAACTTATTTCTAACTGAATTATATTTTAAAACTTAAGAACGAAATTCTAACAGATTACCAACCAAAATCTTACTAAGTATTTTAGTTGGTAAATACGGCGGAAAAAAATGGCGCCAAATTTAGCAACATTCTATCAATGGATTACCAACTGAAATATTACTAACGCACACCTTTTGTTGGTAATATTACCAACGAAGTATATATTGATTGGTAAATATGACAAAAAGAAATTGTATAATTTATTAACATATTACCAATGAATTACTAACCAAACATTTACCAACGGCAAGATTGTGTTGCTAAATTTACCAACCAAATATAAATATGTTGGTAAATTAGTAACGAAATGTAATTTGTTGGTAAACTTGCCAACCAATATCCAATTAGTTGAAAATTTTGCCGACGAATAAAGATTGTAGTTAGTAAATTACTAACATCATTAAAATAGGTGGTAATAAAACAACCGATCATTAATCCATTGGTAAAATTTACCAACATATTTATTATTAGTTGGTAATATTACATATGAATGTTTAGTTGAATAGTAACTATTACCAAATGTGATAAAATTTATTGGTAAATTATTAATTATAACTTATATTTGAATAGTTGGTAAATTTATCAATTAAAGTTAAACTTTTTGGTAAAACAATGTCTAGTGTTGAGGCTTTCATATTCAGTTTGTGTCGTTAGGTGTTTTAACTTTTAAATTTTAGCCAAAACTTGACTTTGGTCAATATTTTTGGTAAACGTGGTCAGATTAGAACTTTGTCAGTGTCATTAGCTTCGAAAGGTCATTTTTTATCTAACAGGAAGGTTGGTTCAAGTTTTGAGGCTTCCATTTTTTGTTTGTGCCGTTAGGTGTTTTAAATCTTATGTTTTGGCCAAAATTTGACTTTGGTCAATATTTTTGTGAACGTGCTCAGATGAGAATTCCGTCAGGGTAATTAACTCCAAAGGTAATTTTTTATCTAATAGGATGGTTGGTTCGGGTTTTGAGGCTTTCATTTTTAGTGTGTGCCATTAGGTGTTTTAACTTTTAAGTTTTGTCCAAAATTTCACTTTCGTCAATATTTTTGGTAATCGTGCTCGAATTGAAATTTTGTCACCGCGGTTAGCCATATAAGTTCAGTTTTGGTCTCATAGGATGGTTGGTTCGGGTTTTGAGACTTTTATTTTCAGTTTGTGTTGTTAAGCGTTTTAACTTTTAACTTTTGGCTAAAATTTGAATTAGGTCAATTATTTTGGGAAACATGCTCAAATTTGAATTTCGTCAGCGCGGTTAGCTCTGGAAGGTCATTTTTCGTCTTACAGGATGATTGGTTTGGATTTTGAGCTTTTCATATTCAGTTTGTACCGTTAGACGTTTTAACTTTTAACTTTTGGCCAAAATTTGACTTTGGTTAAACATTTTTTGTAAACGTGCTCTGATGAGAATTTCGTCAGCACGATTAGCTTTGGAAGGTCATTTTTATATCTAATAGGATGGTTGGTTCAGGTTTTGAGGCTTCCATTTTCAATTTCTGTTGTTAGGCGTTTTAACTTTTAAATTTTGGCCAAAATTTAGATTTGATCAATATTTTTGGTAAACGTGCTCAAATAAAAAATTTTGATATAATGATATGTGTCATATTGAGATTAATTTAACTTGTTATCATAGATTTTACATTGTTTCATTCAAATATGATTTTTATAAAATTGATATTAATATTTTTGGATTTATATTCGTGCTCTTAGATTTTTAAATGCAATAAATTAATAAATATTGGAAAAATTACAGAAATCCCACCTTTTAGTTTACTCATTACCATTATCCCCTATAAGTTTTACAAATCTCCAAAATCCTTCATTTTCATTCATCATATTAGTGTATCTCGCACATCAGATTAATGTATCAGCGCATCAGATTAGTGTATCTCGTGCATCAGATTAGTGTATCATGTATAAAATGTACATCAGATTAGTGTATCATGTATAAAATGTAATGTATCTTACTTAACGATTAATGTATCTCGCACATCTGATTAATGTATCAGCAGTTATATTATTATATCCGTTTGAGAGATTTCTGTAATTATAAACTCTTAAGGGATAAATTGTAATTTTGCCTTAAAAGTATGTGATTTCTGTAATTTGTCCATAAATATTTTACTATTGGATAATCATTCAGTTAATGATATTTTGAACATATCGTCAATCAATTACTAACCTAACGTTGAACTTAATTGAATGATATATTACCAACAAACTAACAATCAATTAGTATATTTATTAGAAAAACAAAAAATCATACTAACGTTTTTAAAATTTATTACCAACAAGGGTTGTGGTGGAGTGGTAAGTACTCCTTCATCCTTAACCAAGAGATCTCAGGTTCGATTCCCCTTGGGTACGGAGTCACCTTGAATGATATATTACCAACAAACTAACAATATTAGTAAATTTATTAGAAAAACAAATAATCATACTAACGTATTTAAAATGTATTACCAACAAAGGTTGTGGTGGAGTGGTAAGTATTCCTTCATCCTTAACCAAGAGGTCTCAGGTTCGATTCCCCTTGGGTACGGAGTCGCCTTTGTTTGGGAGCACTTTATAACTCCCCAATGTGGGACTTCCTAGCGTGAATCCGGATTTAGTTTGGCTGCGGTGTGGGCCAATGTGGGACTTCCCGACGTGAATTCGGATTTAGTCTGGTTGCGGTATGGGTACCGGACACCGGATGGGAAACCAAAAAAAAAGTATTTAAAATTTATTGGTAAATTACCAACATAAATTTACTATAATTACCAACGTATTACCAACAGAATCGAATAATGAAGAAAAAAATTTACTAACTCCTTTTCAATTCTTTAGTAAAGGTACTAACGATATACTAACCAAAAATTAGTTGGTGAATTTACCAACGGAAATTTCAGGGCCATGTTTCAAAATTTTGTAACAACATCATTGGGTGTTTACCAACTGATTTTTTGTTGGTAAGTTTACCAACAAATTAAAATCGGTTGGTAATATTTACCGACGAGCCTTTTAGCAACGGATTAATATAAGTTGGCATTTGGTTGGTAACTCAATTTGCCAACCAATTTGATCAATTTACCAACGAATTTTTTTGTTGGTAATTGGGATTCCTTTTGTAGTGCTATGATTGGATATTTCCTAATTTTAGACAATTAGATGTGACATGCATATTGTGTGGAGCGTTTCCATTTACCGACTTATTTGGTTCACATACTAGTTATCATACATACTATTTATAATGCATGCTTATTTTTGTACAATGAATAAATGTGTGGATTATAACTTTTGGTTATTGGACTATTGGAGATATTTTTTTCTTCTTCTTATGTTACAAACTTGTTCACACTTATCCCAATTTCAACTGTAACATGATTTTGAAGTTTGAAGAGTCCATACACAATAACAATTATACTAAGATACTCAATAAAATTTTATAATGTACACGATGACTTTTCCTACTTTGAAATTAAAGTGAGTAATAATAGCATTGCTTATCTTTGCTAATATCTTATATTATGCTTTACATAGCGAATTAAACATCTTTGTAAATATAAAAAAAAATTACTTGTTATGTAGTTTGAATGAGAAAAGTTGTGATTCCATGAAGAGAAAGTGGACCATGTAGTTCTAAAAATTAAAGTATGTATACAATACAGCTGAGGAAATTGTTCATGGAGGAATGATAGTGCTTATTACACCAATTTCAAGTTATGTACGTCTCATGAAATTCTTTGGCACTAGTTTTACGAATTTGGTAAATGAGGTAAGTAAATATTTTGAGTTTAAGTTATGTATATCGTCACTTTTAAAAAAAATTACTCCATAGGCTAACCTAAAGGCAAGGGTGGACTTGCCATTATATTAAAGTTATGGGTTCGAGGGCTCAGATTTGATATTATATTTGTGATAAGAAATTCATTTAAAATGTATAAATAACATATCTCGCATCAAGTTATTATCTTTTCATCTTACACCGTAACTAATATGCTAAGTCGTGATATATTTTAGAAGATAAGTTTGTAAGTATATCTTTGGCTCAGACCTTATATATATGTTCAAAATTTCATTAAACATAAATAAGTAATAAATGTAATTGAGATTTATTTATTTTTTTCCACAGGGAAAGTTAGATTTAGTTGACTCATTCAATTTGCCAATGTATTTTCCATCTGTTGAAGACATGACTAAAGTGGTGGAGAAAAATGATTGTTTTAGCATTGAGAAAATAGAGTTAACATATCCCAAATCAAAGCTTGTGGATGAGGCTGATGCAAAGACTTTAATGATAAACCTAAGAGCTGTTTTAGAAGGACTTTTAATCAATCATTTTGGAAGTGAAATAGCAAAAGAGGCTTGTGAAAGGACTATACTCAAAAGTGAAAGAAATTTCAGCATGGATGAAAGCTAATTATGAAAAATCATGTCAATTATTTGTCGCTTTGAAGCGTAAATGAATTTCTAAAAAAAATTTATATATTATATAATTCATGTTTGTGGAGAGATGATGTGACACGTCTCATATGTCAAGTTTTATGTTTTTCCTAATATTTTTTTTTAATTTTCCCTCATTTGTTTCACTTTATGTTATCTATAAAGAAAATTAAAAAAAAGTCTCTTTATTAACTTCCTTTTTCTTTCTTCTTTTTTGCCTAAAATTTAATTTGATAAATTAAAGATATATTTCACAATCACAATAGATTTGATATTTTATCTCCTCCCTAACAAATTTAAAATATATCTCAAGATATCATTAAAATGATGTGGAAACGACAAGAAGACCAGACAAGAAATGGCCTCCATTTGGGACCTAATGGAATATGAGAGCCGGATAAAAAGGCTCATTTGGTCGGATAACAAGTTATTATGAGATTAATTATTATAGAATTATTATCACATTGGAATAAAATAACATTATAAATACGGAATAAGTAATTCTGCGAGTTTATTCCAATTAAATTTTTTATCCTCAACTTTCCATAATTTCTAGCAATATTCAAAAATAAAAAAATCATAAACTTGCCCCCCTGGCAAGGATAACATCAGCATAAGGAACACATGTGCCAAACAATTATTTTATTATATATATATTTCCTGAAGATAATGCTAGGGTTTTGATAGGAAGGCCTATATATATACTACAAGCATAGGTGAATTTATAGCTAAAATATGAGATACTTGAATTCGTATTTTTTAATAAAATTATATATATATACTACTAGCATAGGTGAATTTATAGCTAAAATATGAGATACTTGAATTCATATTTTTTAATAAAATTATATATATATATATATATATATATTTAAAAAAAAAATTTTTTTTTTTTGATGATGCTATATTATAAGAAGGCTAAATAACTTATCTTAAATATACTAGGGGTTAGTTCTCATTTAGTAAATTTTTTAATGATACATCCATTTTTAAAAATTATAATTCGTCTCTATCAAGACATGTTTTCAAAGAAATAATAATTAATATATACTCTTCAAGTTGATTTACTTTTGAAAAATAATGTACTAAGAAATTTGAAAATGACTACTCATCGTACATTATTTTTTTTCCCAGACAAGTATTGTCGTTTTCTTTTGTTTATTAGTCAGTCGTGATACGAAATATATTGATTCAATTAATTCAAATTTATGTGGTTTATATAATTTATTTAAAGGATATTATAGTTTCAAATTCGTGGGTTAGCGTGTATTTAAATTCTTTATATAATCTTGAGTAATTCTCATTTTTTAAGTAAACTTTTAGGGTTGAAATAGATTTAAGAATTATTTATTTAATATTGTATAGGCTCGTCCCAGTTAATTATTTACTTAACGTTGAGAATGCACTTAAATTCTTTATATAATTATAAACGATCCTCACATCTTGAATAAATTAACTTATGAGGTTAAATAAGACTCAAAGTCCATTTCTTTAATAAGGGAGATAGAGATAAATCAAGCTAAAATTTTGAATTTATAAATGGGAAAGTTACAAGAATATACTATTTAAGACTTTAGTTAACAATATATACATATACTCTTTTTTATTTACAAAACTAAGTTTTTAATTACAAACATAACAAAATATTTAATTTTTTATTTGTTAAAAATATATTTGGTATCCGTATCTATTACCTTTTTTTAGGGGATATGTGTTAATTTTATGGGATTGATAATTATTGTTTTCTTTTTTTGACTTTTTCAACCACAATTTTACTCTTTTACGTTACTTTGTTTTTCCATATATTGATTTTCTCTCTCTTAATTTTTTATTCAATCAAATCATATTATTAATGGAAGCCTTCTGTCACATTTTTATCATTATTTTTATCTAGGTAAAAAACATGTAGGTTTCATCAAGTATGCATAGTGTTTTCACAATTATAACTGCATCGTAGTTTCACCAAATATGCAACCATGTAATATATAAACATACATACATATCAATTATATAACCATCATTTTACCAATAATTATTTTACTACTATATATAAATATACTATTTTATACCAATAATTATTACTATTTTATACCTTTTAAATATTCTACTATATATCAATAGATATTGCATAAATATTTTGAAAAATCTTATTATTGTAATAGGCTGAACAATAGTTTTAACCACGTTTGTTATTATATCTGATAGCAACAATTGCATGACTATAAGGAATTTCATCATTTTGAAATCTATATATCAATAGATATCGCATAAATATTTTGAAAATATTTATTACTGTAATAGGCTGAACAATAGTTTTCACCATGTTTGTTATTGTATCCGATAGCAACAATTGCATGACTATAATGAATTTCATCATATTGAAAATTTTCACAACTACATATGTCATAAACGTTTTAGCACGATCTGTAAATATATGAAGATATTATTAATATAATTACCACAAAAATTCATATACAAAGTTCAATTTAACCATTACAAAGTCTTATACACCAATATATACTCAAATATACATAAAACACTTTGGTGTATCTAAAGTAGATTTTTTGGTGTATTTTTCAAAACTATGAATCTTCAATGGTGGGAACGGATCAGTCACAACATATTTGAGCTCCAACTCAAAAAAGATCGTGTCCACACCTAATTGAGAAGCAGTAGTATTAATCAAGTCTTGGTAATTGGTGTCCACATCATATCACTCCTTCAATCTTGAAATTCAGATACTTTCTTGCGACATTACTAATATTTGTTAGTCAAAATTCAAAAAAAAATTGGTGGCAAATAACAAAAATACTCATTAACAACATATGTCTAAAACACCAATATAAATTGGACCAAAAAATACACCAACACATACATCAGGCTATTAGCTTGGTGTCAGTTCGTAGCAACAGATATACCATCATATGTACCAGATCACATACCAATCCAATTTTCAAATTGATATATACATCAGGCTATTAGTTTGGTGTCAGTTCGTAGCAACAAATATACCATCATATGTACCAGATCACATACCAATTCAAAAAATTTAATTTTATATTTTATTAGGATACCACCAATCAACATATGAACCTTTTTTCTAATTATTATATTATCTACACCAACTTAATAACTATAATACGGACAAAAATGTAACATACTTTCGAACCAAATCATATGAAACCTAAACTTTAATATAAAAAAAATTGACACTTCAGTTTACAACCAAATCATATATAGTTATTGTAATTAAACCAAAATTTCGAGGATCCAGAACATAAACCAAATTAGATGAATTCAATTTCACCAAAATAGACAAACTAAACCAAGCGAATAACTCTCAAAAAGTACAAAATAGATATTTGCGATAAATCATATATAACCACGTAATAAAACACCGTATGAACTATTTTATACAATTACCTAATGAATCATCCATTGTGTTGAATTAGAATTGAAAAATTATTGGTATTCATTTTTTGATAGTTGTTCTTATCAGAGAAGGGGAGTCTTGTTTTGGTAGGAAACCTCTATTGGAAGATAATATATAACAAATTTGAATAAATAAGTGTAACACCCCAGAAAATTTTTGAACTAAGACTCGAACCGTTCTTCGTAGTGAGTGAGATTTTACTAAGGAATTTAAAATTTCTTAAGTGTTAAACGTCACTAGATGTAGCACCTTGAGTTTCAAAAAGAATTAAATTGGAAATAGCAAAATCTGAAATTTTGCAAGTTATGCTTAAGTATGAGTTTTGGGTCGACTTCAAACAACCATAACTCCTAGCTCAGGATGAATTAGGTGTGCTACCAGATACCGTAGCAAAGATCTTTGAATTATCTTTCCAACGCCGTGGAGTTTGCTATGTTTCGAGGTCGGATGAGTGAGATATGTCCTTTTGAAGACAGGCTGACCAGTTAAGGAAGGTTAGCCGAAAATAGAAAGGGGTATTTTGGTCTTTTCCTTATCCAATCAGATTTAACTCGTTTTTAGTAATATTTTAGGGGTCTAATCTGATTAGGTTCAGTTTTATAATTCTAAAATACACCTAGGGTTTTAGTTGAGAGTTCAAGAAGAAGAGAAAAGAGGAGAAAAGAGAAAGGATGAAAGCGTTCGTCGAGATTCTTGCATCTTGTTGCGGATTTTCGCCATGGGTTTAATCCCTAAGAGGTATGTAAGCTTCCATAGTGTTGGGTTCTTTCACCCACACGCCAATCATGATTTATTCAGCGTAATTTCGTTCTTGAAATTTAT
>NC_064290.1:57267429-57290296 GCF_019186545.1 Solanum stenotomum
AGTTGAGTATCTAATCTCGGAGTTGAGTATCTTATCCTTGAGTACTTCTGAGTTGAGTAAGTTTGAGTAGTTTTGAGTACCCTTGAGTATTCCTTGAGTTGAGTAAGTTTGAGAAGAGGTAAGTATGTTTCATTTCTATCAAGTTTCAAGCTTATGTTTATGTTTTAGAATTCCTCTTACATGCTCGTACATTCCACGTACTGAGCCATTTGGCCTGCATCTTTTCATGATGCAGACACAGGTATTCAGGATCATCAACAGGAGCTTCGTTGATACATTCGAGAGTCCGAGTTAGCTATGGTGAGCCTCCTTGCTTTCGGAGGATTTCATTTACCTTTCAGTTATATCAGTTGTTAGGATGTCGTGGGTCTTGTCCCTACTTCCATCTTTATCAGTTAGAGGCTTCATAGATAGTCAGTATAGTTGAGAAATCTGTATCATTTATTTTATTAAATGTTTTAAAGACTAAAGTTGCCTTTTTATGGCGAGTTGTATATATTTTATTATACAAAGTTTTCTTTGGACTTAAAGTTTGTATTTAAGTTTTATGAACTTTTATTTCAGTTTTTAAGCTTTATATGCTTGAATCAGTTTTCCGCTTGTCGTCAGCCAGGATGAGGTTCGCTTGGGGACCAGCAATGGTCTTCGAGTGCCGGCCACGTCCAGGGTGTAGGCTCGGGTCGTGACAATAAGGAAGGTAAAATAACTGGAGAAATTTATGGAAATAGTGATAAGCGTGGCTGATTTGGAAATCTTTTTTTTATTTATTTAAATTCTACTTTTGAAAAAAAAAATTATGACTATATGAATGAAAAAAAAAAAGTATTGTTATTTTGGTGTAAATACGGTTCTTAATTTGTATACTAAAAAAATCGGCCCTTTATAAATTCTTAATTTTAAACAATGTCTGAATTCTGAATAAATCATTTCTAAAGCATATATTATATAATTCAGGTCTATGAAGAGATAATGTGACATATCTCGCTGGCCAAGTACTATGTTTTGCCTAATGTTTTGGATTTTCCTCATTTGTTTCACTTTATGTTCTCTACAAACAAAATTAAAAAGTGTCTTTGTTAATTTTTCTAAATTGGCCTCCCTTTATTGCTCTTTTTCTCCCCAGTAATAACTAATTTTTACCTTTTCCTCATTAATTGTCCTTTTAACTTTCTTAGTTTTCACTTAAAATTTACGCTAAAAAATTCAAAATCCTTTTCCAAGAATGTATTCTTGTGATTTTTGAAACAATAAGAGGCCAAGAACTATGTTTTTCCTAATCTTATCAACTTTTAAGATAAAAAAATACCCTCCACATGAAAAATCTCAACTGATAATTTTTAAGATAAAAAAATACCTTCCACGTGAAGAATCTTTAACTTATAACTTTTAACCTATAAGTGATAAGTTATAATTAAATTCACCCGAGTAGACTCTAAGTAATCAACTAATCATATGCATTCAATAACATTGTTAACATCCCATGTACCATTAAAGATAGTTCTGGTGGTCATAGGGAAACAAATCTAGAAAGAAAATTTAGCTTCAAATGAAGTAACATGAAAATAGAAGCCTAAGGCCTAGGAGATTGCTAATATTATTTCTACTGGGAAAAACATATTCACCATATCCCCGCAATACCTGATAAAGAAGAGGGGCATACTGTAGGTTCTTTATATCCTCTCCAGGAAAGAAAATCGACACCTAATTCGAGAAAGAGACTAATTTTATTGAAAAGCGACAGAAACAGAACAACAAGAGTAAATGGTAAAGAGTGATTCGGAAAAAATAGATAGGCAAGCAACCATAGTACAAACTGCTGGAAACCAGAAAACAGAACATAGAGTTTTCTCTGTCTTTTTACTCTGACAAGATTAGAACGTCTAAGAAAATTAACTGTATAAATAAGAATATGCCAATTGTATAAGGTATTATACATGTTAGCAGACGATCAAACATCATACAATCACCAATTACAGTCATATCTATCTGAATTGCACGCGACAGTAAGCATATTCATTTTGCTAATACATATGTTGTACGGATCAGCAGACCGATCATGGAAGGTTCAGGCAAGGGACAACTGGGACATGGTATCTCGCATTAACATGCCAAAAATATGACATATGCTGTACTTTCTTTTCTCGCTATCATGATTGTCATTGCTTTCTAGTGTATATTTCATCACAATCCTCTTCTTGTTCAGATGAATTTATTTGCCTACAATTGTAAGTTGTAACATTTCACTCCCCAAATGATTTAGTACATAAAGCAAAAACAGTACTCCTCCTATTTCTTAACTAGCTCGAGGTTCCACCGTGTATCTATATATCTTACAAATAAGCATCCCCAGTACAACATAGTACTTCATTTACTCCACCAAATGTGATCACCAAAGTCGGCAGAATCAGACCACTCAACTCATGCAGATGCACTACGCACAACACAAACCAGCCATAGTTAATCTACTAATCAAAGAATTTGCAACGGGACCTGTCCATTTTTTCTCTTGGAGAGAAAGGCAAGCCTTTGACTTCACCTATGTGACCTTCACAAGGCATCGTCTGTCCCCAGCCTAGATAAAGGATGATAGTTGGGGTATGTAGACTTATAATCAGCTAAAAAATAGTATAATCATCATGAAACTTCCTAAAATATTGGACTGGACAGTGGGGAATGGATACAAAGGACTATATAGATTATAGTGAACCTCAACAAGTTTTTTGTTAATGTGATTGATAAAAATGAAAACTTTTTCTATGATGGTGGTGTCCGGGCTAGCTTGCACGTGTACTTCGACTAGTTCCACCACTTGCTACCTCCTTCCCCACCCCCCTAGGTACCGGGTAACTCCATCACCAAGCCTTAGCTAGATAGAAAAGAACACCTTCTAACTCTTTTATACCTCTGCTGGAATTTGAACCCGAGATCTCATGGTTCTCCCAACTTCATTCACCACTAGTTCACATCCTTAGGACCACTACATGCTTTCAGTAAACTAAGAGTTGTGGTAGTTCACATTTTCACATTCAGCTTGAACATTTTAAGAACAATCTAATTATCACTAAAACCTAAGGAAACTCAGCCTAAACAAAGTGAAAAATGGATACAAAAGATTATATAAGGTCGACTTCAACTAATATCCAAATCAAGTTGTGGTGGCTAACACTACACATTTTCTATTTGATAATTATACTGTCTAAGTCACCTTGCACGCACCTCGACTAATTTCTTTTCCCGGATACCGATGAGAAGAAATCCTCTGCTAAGACCTCACGGTTCTCAACCTACCTCATCGACCCCTAAGCCACACACCAATGGTGCAGTTCATACTTCACATTCAGCTTGAATAAATTAAAGAACAAACTAATTATCAATAAAACCTATGGAAACTGAACTTGAACAAAGCGAAATCAAGATAATGAAAAAGAGGCATAAAAAAGAAAGAAAACACCTTACCAGGAACATACTGAGCTAATTTAATCAAAGCAGAATGGGAATTTTCTGGTTCTGAAGAAGACCCATCAAATTTGAGGGGAATATGTTGAGGTAGGGCAACAAGATCAGACCCCTTTGGGATATCTTCAGAAGCAACTAATCCAAGGCCAAAGGAATCACCTTGTGCTATTTTAATGGATTTGTGAACAAACCCACCTTCAGTTTTCACCCATTTGATGAGGTCCGGTGGTTGTGCCACTAGCCGTGATGGGTAAACGGCGGCGGCGCAAGTGAGAGGACGGACGTGTGTTAAAGGAGTTAGCCATTAGCATCATTTTGCTTGACATTTTTGCTGATTTGAGTGTAAAGTGTGATAACAGAAACTCAAAGGGGAGATGGTGTTTTTCTGGACTCGTTAGTCCTATGGACGGTCTTAAAAATAATGTTTGATCTTTAATATAAGTGAAATATATTTCTAAATTCTTGTTAAGTTTAGAAGTATTTTTAATATTTTTTTCAAATTTTAAGTAAGATCCTCATGCTTTTATGAGAGTTTGAGACTATTTACTATGTCATGTGACAATTGAGGATGGATCTAAGTTTAGTTATTCAAGTAAAAGATTGTTTTTAAACTGGCTATGATGAAACCCAGTTCCGAAAATGAGATTTTTCCGTCGCCGTTGATGTCGAATTTGTTGAATACCTGTTGTAGCTCCTCTTCTACCATGACCGGAGAGTTCACCGGCGGCGTATTCGCCGGCGTTGGGTCTTTTTTTTTCTTTCGATTGAAAAGAGATTTAATTAATCCCATTTTACTAATAGTGAATTAATTATCGAAAAATTAGTAAATTGGGGAAGATTTATGAGGATTATAAAGAGATTAATTTGAAAAATTATTTTGGATTTTTGTTTAAAACGGAGAGAGGCTGCGTGAGTGCACGATGAGAATTATGCCGTCCGTATCGGCCATGTTCTGGACATGTGAAGACGAGATGTACGTATATGTCAGTATAAAAGTGTGAGAGATAGGGACGGATTTATAAAAGATCGAGACGTGTCACGTGACATTACTTTATCGAAAAAAACATGTAATTTATGTTGTGTGTTCTTTTAGAATTTTATCTTGGCTTTTATACTTTTTTTTTTTTTTGAACGATTTTCTGATGTTTTTACTTGAGTTGAGATTAATTTATCAAAAACAACTTTCTGACTTTTAAGGTAAGGATATGGATAAAATATACTTACACACTATTCTAAATTCTCTACAAACTCCATTTGTCAGATTACATGCATTTGGAATGATATTGCTGTTGTTGTTAAATAATTTTTCACTTTATTTCAAAATTTGTGTTTGGTTATAGAAAAACTTGAATCGAAATTGAATTCTAAATTTGAAAAAGCAGTTCAAATCTTTTCTCCATCTTTATAAATTTCAAATAATTAAAATGCTATTTTCTCTTTTTCAAAAAGTATAACTGAACACAATTTCTTCCCCGATTACCTCCAATTTAAATTCTAAATAAGATAAAAACTAAACTATTTGAATCTATGACCAAAATGTCTACTAAGCTAAACATCTCAATAATATCACTGAATTTTAGATACACAATTTAATAAATGGTTTACATAATGATTTATTGGGTACAACCTACAAAATATGGATCATAACAAAATAAAAGAGTAAAAAATAATTATTAGATGTAGGTTAATTAAGAACATCAACTTTAAAAAATTGAATTTTCTTTGTAGAGCACATAAAGTGAACAACTAAAAAAGAAGTAGGAAAAAAAATCCAAAACATTAGACAGAAACAGAAAACTGGCCTACAAAATGTGCCATATAATTTCTCCATACATCTGAATTATATAATATAAAAAAATAATATGTTCAATTCTTGTGTTATTGCATTATTCCTATTTTAGCTCATGTGATAGTCAGATTAAGCACATTTGACCTTCATTTAAGCAATGTATTTATTTTTGAACCTTTGACTAACGGAATTCAAACACATATTGCTTAATTGAATATCAAATATGCTTAGTCGAATATCACAACGACTAAAAGTATTATCGTCACTATAATATCTATCTATAGATAGATTCGTCCATAGAAATTCATTTACGCTTCAAAGCGACAAATAATTGGCATGATTTTCCACCATTAGCTTTCATCCATGTTGAAATCTCTTCACTTTTAAGAAGAGTTCTTGCACAAACTTCTTCTGCTATTTTACTCCCAAAATGATTGATGAGAAGTCCTTCTAAAACAGCTCTTAGGTTTATTATAAAAGTTTTTGCATCAATCTCATCAACAAGCTTTGATTTAGGATATGCCAATTCCATTTTCTCTATGCTAAAACATCCATTTTTCTCCACCACTTTAGTCATGTCTTGAGGAGAGGGAAAATACATTGGCAAATTAAATGAGTCTACAAGAGATTCATCTAACTTTCTCTATGTCAAAAAGAAAGAAACTTCAATTACAAATGTGGTGTGCACACAGCCTTACCCTTATAAATAAACTCTCGATTCAAGTAAAATATAGATATTATTTACCTCATTTACCAAATTCATAAGACTGGAACTGAAAAAACTTTCGACTCAAGTAAAATATAGATATTAATTACTTACCTCATTTACCAAATTCATAAGACTGGAACTGAAAAAAACTCTCGACTCAAGTAAAATATAGATATTACTTACCTTATTTATCAAATTCATAAGACTGGAGCTGAAAAAACTCTCGACTCAAGTAAAATATAGATATTACTAACCTCATTTACCAAATTCATAAGACTGGAACCGAAAAAACTCTCAAATCAAGTAAAATATAGATACTCCCTCTGTCCCATTTTATGTGAGGTACTTTGACTGGGCATGAAGTTTTAGAAAGGAAAGAAGACTTTTAAAATTCGTGGTTTAAAATGAATGATAGAAATTTGTGTGACTATAAATGATTTCATTAAGGATAAAATGAATATTTTAAAGTTAAATTGTTACTTAGTATAAAAATGTGTCATTCTTTCTAGGACTGACTAAAAGAGAAAGTCAGTCATATAAATTGGGACAAATGCAGTATTACTTACCTCATTTACCAAATTCATAAGATTGGAACCGAAAAAACTCTCGACTCAAGTAAAATATAGATATTACTTACCTTATTTATCAAATTCATAAGACTGAAACTGAAAAAACTCTCAACTCAAATAAAATATAGATATTACATACCTCATTCACCAAATCCATAAGACTGGACCCGAAAAATTCCACGAGACGTATATAACTTGAAAATGGTGAAATAAACACCATCATTCCTCCAGGGACAATCTCCTCAGCTCTTGCATTAAAGAATATTTCCATGTCCTTTTCAAATTGAGCAATATAAGCATTCACTACATCAATATTTGATGTACCATAGTGAATCAATCCCTTATTCCATGTTGGAGATTTCTCATCTAACAATTCTTTTGGAATCTTAGATAACCAATGTATGGCACAAGAAGAATGTGCAAAATGTATTGATCGCGATGGAAATAATCTACCATGAAAAGATCCTGGAACTCCAGATGCATAGTAGGATCGATCAATAGGTAGTGATCGAAAAAGAGTGTTGAAATCGTTTTCGACATGATCACTAAAAAATACTTGGAATTCAAGAATAATATTTTGGTATTTTTCCTTTACAACATCTACAACATGTTGCATTGCATGGAAAGTGTTTGGTCCAATTGAACATCCCAACTCTATAATACGAAATGTGTGTGAAGAAGATAACATGACTTCAACATCAAGTTTTCCAATAATTGCATCTCTCACCATATCCTTTGAAGCATCTATAAGTTCTTTCTACATATATATAATCATAACATTAATAAATTTTGTTAATAAAAGTTTTTTTAAAATTTAAATTGAAGAAATTAAATTAATACCTGCCGTTGGGAGTTATTGTAGTAGCTATAAGCACTATTACCATCATTCATGGGGAAAGATGTTGTCATTTTGGCTAATATTCTTCTTCTTCTTCACCTTAGATGGATTCAGAATTTGAAATTTATGAATTTTAAATTAATTTGTACATTATAAATGATTTTTGTAAGATAATTACATAATTTTAATCGAAGATACTGAATTCTGATAAATATGTTACTTCTACTCTAGTATAATTAATTTTATAACTATATATATTGTTTTGTTTCTTTAGCATCCTTATTTATCTATGTTATTATTTGACCATGTATTCCATTAAGTACTCAATGCACGAGCCCAAATAAGATCCTCTTTTACAGAGCCGACTTAAAGGGGAAACCATTAAAGCTAATTGTTTTAGGCCCAAAAGATCGAAGGATCCAAATTTTTTATATATTGTTTATATACAATATTATAAATTATTAATAAAAGATACTAAATTTTATGTTGTTTTTTGCAAAGGGATAAAGGTTATTCAGATAAATCATCCTAATTTTATGATATAAATATGCAATATATGAAAAATTAATAATTTGATGACGACTCTTATAATTGAAACAACAAAGTCTCTTGTATTATAGTTCATATGTATAACTAATATGTGAACCAGATTAATCATCAAATTCGATTCATCAGTTTATTTCAAATGCCTTCCATAAGTAATCAACAAATTATATGTGCATTGCATTACATTTTATGACAGTACCATTATATAAACTTTGTTAGACATGGATAAGATGTAATTTTTACGCCAAGTGGCAAAATATTATTGGCTCTTTTTAAAGAAAGTCATTAAAAATACCAAAATAAAGATAAAATTTAAATCCTAAAAATACAACACTTTAATGGTTTTCATTTTTTCAAACTAAACCTACTAAAAATGAAGTGAAAATCAAAATGATAAAGATTAATCCCAAACATAAGATTTAATGCTAAAGTAATATAGTAGGAAGGATAAAAAAAATTACGAGTCTTGTACATTAGATATATCACATCACTCCATAGAATCGAGTTATATAATATATAGTACATTTCTCTATAGAAATTCATTTACGCTTTAAAGCGATAAATAATTGACATGCTTTCTTGTAGTTTATTTTCATCCATGCTGAAATCTCATCACTTTTAAAAATAGTCCTTGTAAAAGCTTCTTTTGCTATTTTACTCCCAAAATGATTGATGAAAAGTCCTTCTAAAACAGCTCTTAGGTTTATCATTAAAGTCTTTGCATCTGCCTCATCCACAAGCTTTGATTTGGGATATGTTAACTCTATTTTTTCTATGCTAAAACAACCATTTTTCTCCACCACTCTAGTCATGTCTTCAATTGAGGGAAAATACACTGGCACATTAAATGAGTTAACTAAGGACTCATCTAACTTACCCTGTGGAAAAAGAAGAAGAAAGAAACCTCAATTATTATAAATGTATGGCTATAGCTAACTAGTTCTTTTTCAATTTGTTTGTCTGATTGTTATTTGATATGAAGTTTAAAAAAATAAAGAAGATTTTTGAATCTTATTGTCTTAAAGTAAAAATACGCTGACTGTATCAAAAAGGAAAGTTGAAATTAAAAGGTTAACCAGACAAACAAATTGAAATGGATGAAGTACTAAGTAATTTAACTACCTACCTCGTTCACCAAATCCATAAGACTAGAACCGAAAAATGTCAAGAGACGTTCACTTAATTGTGGTGAAATTAGAATCATCATTCCACCAGGAACAATTTCCTCAGCTCTTGCATTGAAGAACATTTCCATGTCCATTTCAAATTGAGCAACATAAGCATTCATTACTTCAAAATTTGAAGCACCTATATAATGAATCAAACCCTTGTTCCATGATGGAGATTTCTTATCTAACAACTCTTTTGGAATCTTAGATAACCAATGTATAGAAGTAGAACAATGAGCAAAATGCATTGATCGTGATGGAAATAATCTACCATGAAAAGATCCTGGAACTCCAAATGCATAGTAGGATCGATCAATAGGTAGTGATCGAAAGAGGGTGTTGAAATCATTGGTGATATGATCATTGAAGAATATTTGAAATTCAGGAATATTATTTTGGTATTTTTCCTTTAAAGCTTCTACAACATGTTGTGTTTGGTCCTATTGAACATCCCAACTCTGTAATACGAAATGTGTTTGAAGAAGATAACATGATTTTGATGTCAAGCTTTCGAATAATTGCATCTCTCACCATCTCCTTTGCACTATCTAACACTTCTTTATGTATTCAATAACAAATAAAATTTACTTATTTTACTGTTATAGTGGGTAAAGTTCGTACAGTAAATTTAATATGACATATATAATTATATATTACATTTTATTGTCACCGTGGATAAATTTAGTTACTGTACAAACAATATATTGATGTATGGTGTGCATTTATGATCAAACACTTACCATTATATCAAAAGTTATAACTAGTAATAGCAAGGGCACAATTTTTTTTCCTATCTAAGTCCATCATGCATGCGTCATCCAATCCAGACCATGCCACCCCCTCGTGGACCTTGCCATAGGCAAAATGTTGCATTGCCCATCATGGTACTTGATGAATTCTTAATTTAGAGTTGGGAAAAGGCTCAAATATGCCATTGAACTTTGAGAAAAGGCTCATTTATGTCATCTGTTAAAAAAATGGCTTATCTATTACATTGTTGTTTGAGAAAATGTTCATTCATGCCATTATATTTAAATTTTCGTTTTGCAAAACCATGTTTTACCTCAACGAGTCACCAAACGACTTTTAACACTTTTCAATTGGAGTTTTGGATCAAATGTACTTATTTCAAGTGGGTCTTGTTGAGTTAAGTTGAATTCAAGTTTAAAAAGATATTGAGTTTTGGTATCTTGCTCGGAGGGAAGCTACTCTTGAAATTTGAGGTGATTTCGTGAAGAATTGAAAAAGTTGGAAATTTGAGAGTTCTTGATGTTGTTCATGTGTTCTTAAGGAAGAAGAAGCAAAAAGAGTACATTTGATCCAAAACTTCAGTTGAAAAGTGTTAGAAGTTGTTTGCGGATTATTGATAACGCTCAACTACTTATCTTATAATTCAATGTGTAGGCGGCCGTTAGCAATATAAACCCAATGAGAGGTTGAGGTCTAATCCCATAAGGAACGGTAAACAAGAATTCAACTCACGAAGTGAACTCACGTACTAAACTTTTGTAAATTTGGTTAATCGATTTAACATAAACGTAAATTTGAGAGATTTAGATTATCAATAAAAATCATGTTGGGAGCACCACCCTCAAATGAGCCCTGCAATGTGTGATACTAAAATTTAGTCAGGATTTCAATGTGGGGTTCCGTGCATTGAATGGATAACCAAAAAAAAAAAACGTATTCTAGTTCTTAGATACCAAAACAATAACAATTAAAATATATTATTGCGGTATAATATGAGACGCACATGGTATATAACATGTACCGATAGAATATCATAGTGTTCATGCTTATTTTGATAGTTTAATATTTATATTATTTTTAACAAGTTTACTCATGAAAAAAAATATTGTTTTTACTTGATAATTATTGTGATTTATAATACTTTTACATTTTTTTAAATAATAGTAGAAGCTCTAAAGAACAAGTACTTGTACCAAGTCATAAATTTCACAAATAATATTCCTGAATTCCAAATATTCTTCAATGATCATGTCACCAATGACTTCAACTATATAAATATACAAAACGTATTTGTTACGTAGGTTTGGATGAGAAAAATTGTGATTCCATGGAGAAAGGGTGGAGCATGTTGTTTAAAAAATATTTAAAAATATATACTCAACAATTTTTTCATATTTTATAACTAAAATAAATAGCATTAATTTGCTAATTCTAAAACGTGTAGTTGCGCATATTATTTTGAAAACTATTAAAGAGGGAAATTAGACGCCTAGAATTAGGGAAAGAAAATAGAAAGCCTAGAATTAGAGGGGGAAAATAGAAGCCTAGAAGTAAGGGAAGAAATTAGGAGCAAAAATAGAAACCTAGAAGGGAAGAAATTAAGAGGAAAAAATAGATAGTGAAACCATCTTTAGCATGATATAGTGACCCTCAATTTTTTTCAATTCATAAGGAAAAATACTTTCAATATAAAATCATAATCAACTTTGAAGATAAAAATACCTTTTACCTAAGAAATTTTAACTGATGACACTTTTAATTTATAAATCATAAGTTATAAATTCGTCCAATCAAACTCTATGCATTACATAACATCCCATATGTGCCCAATATTAGTTCATTGTCTAATAATCCATGCATTATTATTCATCGCAGTAATAATCTATTGATTAATATTATTCATATATATCGTATAAACCAAATGAAGCCATATCCGATTCATCAGTTTGTTTCAAATATATTCATGATAGCTAAATAATTATCTAAAGAAAGTCCAAGTCATGTTACAGTTTTATGACAAGTGCAAATAGGTTTTGTATTTTCTATTCTATTTCTATTTCTATTCTACTATATTATAAAAGGGAGTTTAGATCCAATTCTACTATATTATATTTAAGATTGGGACTTTTCCCAATCTTGAATATTATATATTATACTTGTGGGACTTTTAAAAGAAAGTTTATACCCAAGTATAATATATAATATTCAAGATTGGACTTTCTTGAATATTATATATTATATTTATTATATAGTAGAAATTGGGCATAAACTCCCTTTTAAAATAATATATATATATATATATATATATATATATATATATATATATATCTCACAAATGGAAAAGTCCCAATCAAGGAAGCAACATATATCATTTACAAATGACTCTGAAAGACATTTTAAAAGGGTTAATTTTTTAATTTTATCCATATCACATAAATTAGGACAAAGTGACTAGTAATGTACATTATTTCAAAGTTACATAAAAATATTATAGATCACAATAATTAATAACTTCAAACATTTTTTTAAAAAAATGAAAATTTGGATGACTCTCCAAATTTCATTTATGTCACATAAATTGAGACAACAAAAGTAACATATATTGGGTCCATTTTAATTTATTTGTCTTATTTTGTTTTGTCTTTTTTATATTTAAAAATTGCGTAAAAATACTATAAATCATAATAATTAACAACATAAAATATGTTTTGAAAAAAATACAAAAAATTCCACTGATTCTTGAAGTGAATCTATCGTAAAAATACTATAAATCATGGTAATTGACAACATAAAATATTTCAAAAATGTTGTATGTGGGTAGTCTTATTATGCCTTAAATAGCGTCAAAGAAAGTACAGGTTTGTGATAAAAAAAACTTATTCCTTTATCCACACAAACAATCGCTTCAAAAACTCGGTTATTAGCCCCAAAACATACTATTTATATTATTGGGCCCGTGCATAGCACGATATATATATATATATATATCTCACAAATGGAAAAGTCCCAATCAAGGAAGCAGCATATATCATTTACAAATGACTTAAAAAGCATTAAAAATTACAATAATTACCAATTTAAAATATTTAAAAGCTATATAATAACATAGGTTGACTCTCAGAATTCTATCAGGCTCACATATATTGGGACAGAAAAAATAACACATATCATTTTAATGTTACCAAAAAAGTATTATAAATAATAATAATTAACAACTTAAAATATCTGAAAGACATTTTAAAAGGATTAATTTTGTAATTTTATCTATATCACATAAATTAGTACAAAGTGACCAGTAATGTACATTATTTCAAAGTTACATAAAAATATTATAAATCACAATAATTAATAACTTCAAACATTTAAAAATATGAAAATTTGGATGACTCTCCATATTTCATTTGTGTCACATAAATTGAGACAACAAAAATAACATATATTGGGTCCATTTTAATTTATTTGTCTTATTTTTTTTTATATTTAAAAATTACGTAAAAATACTATAAATCATGATAATTAACAACATAAATATGTTTTGAAAAAAAATACAAAAAATTCCACTGATTCTTGAAGTGAATTTATCGTAAAAATACTATAAATCATGATAATTGACAACATAAAATATTTCAAAAATGTTGTATGTGGGTAGTCTTATTATGCCTTAAATAGCGTCAAAGAAAGTATAGGTTTGAGATAAAAAAACTTATTCCTTTATCCACGCAAACAATCGCTTTAAAAACTCGGTTATTAGCCCCAAAATATACCATTTTTATTATTGGGCCCGTGCATAGCACGGGCAACATTATCTAGTTGTAATATAAAAAGGAAAACAATATCTCCAATAATCTATTCTACAAATTTTGTCCACACAAATTCAAATTTCTATCTATATTTTTTGTACTCTCATAATTATATAGTGAATTGTTCATCTCATTTTGTGGATATAGATCGATTGATCAAACCACGTTAAATCTTTGTATTTTATGTTATATTTGTTGTTTGTCTTCTTGCCAAATATATAATGTCAAATTAAAATATATACTATGTTTATATATTATATCTTTCCTTTTTATGAAATTGTGTGGACAATAACTTTAAATGGCTATTCATGAATTATTTGTTTTCTTGTCTCTTACAACTTGTTTGGTACCTATCCTAAATCTGACATGATGACTAAGACTTTTGGTTTATCTTTAGTTTTCTTTTTTTTTTATTTTCTCGTTTGAGTATGAAGTTTATGTTAGAGTTTTGATTAAATTTAAATTGTGCATTATAGGGTTTATTTAGGGGTGACACTTCTAATAAAAATTTTCCATAACCAAAGCCGAAACTTTATAATTTTGATTAAGAATAAACAATCTTACCACTACACACTACAACTCATGTTAAAGTTTATCTTTAGTTATTTTAATGACATTATGTGAACTGTGGAGTATTTCCATAAATAGGTTGCTAGGATTTTGTTGGTTCGTTTGGTTCATTTACTAGTTATTCATATAAATTATAAGATAAGATTATTATACGATAAATAAATTATTTTCTGACGAATAATAATATAAATGATATTAACCACTTAATTATATTAAGAATGAGATTCTAGAATAAATTAATGTAGATATAAACAATCTTGCATCATAATTTATATGTATAACTAATATATGAGCCAAACGATGCCAAATTCATCAGTTTGTTTCAAATGTGCTCATGATAGCTAAAAAAAATATCTAAAGATAACCATAAAGTCGAAATCATGTTACAGTTTATGACAATATCTAATATCTCCACTAATCTATTCTACAAATTTTGTCCACACAAATTCTAATTATCGTTTCATTGAAATCATCCTTGGACATATAATCAATCAACATAGTTTTTTTTATTTTTACTTATAGACTTTAAATTCTATAACTATCAACCAACAACATAAAAGATTTGATCGTCGACAAGATATTTATAGATAAGTGTTTGATGTTAGGCTATAAATATATTTAATTGTAGGATCGTCTCAATAAATTTGGAACCTAAAGCTAAAATTCATAACGAGGTTTTACAGTTTTAAAGATTTTAGAATATTCAATAATGAGAGAAAAAATAGAAAGGGAAATAAAAAAGGTAAATATAAGAGTAATAATATATATATCTTCAGTAAATAATTGGGGACCTAAAATATTTAGGGTCCCAAGTGATTGCTTTAGTGGCCTTATGGTCGAGACGATCATGCTTAATTGTAATGAAGAACATAAATTAAAAAAAAATCATAAAATTAGTATTTTTTGTTTAAATTGTACATAAAAATAGAGTTGAAGGGTTAATTTTTTTTAAAAAAAAAAAAATTGTTTTTGGCTTTCACTCCCTTAGAGAAAGTGTGATGCACACATTCTGCCACATCACTTAGAAGTGTCTAAATGAAACATGAAAATTGAAGTTGACGGGTTAAAATGGAACAACATTGAGTTGGAGTGCAAAAATAAAATTTAGGAGCAAGTTTAAGGATCTGCATATGTATTTGGCTAATATGTATGGATATAAAATGGCAAAAAAATGGGCGGATTAGATATTGTTGTTGTAGGTAAAAAGAATGTTACAAAGAAGTAAAACATAATATAGAATATTAATTTCGAATAAAGCTTAACTTTTAAAGTGAAATGTTATTATAAAGGTGATTGTTATTATGTTAGTGAGAGCTAGATCTGAATGTATTTGTATACATAATCTACTTTTGTCAAGAATCCAATAAATAATCGGAGATGGTCCATTTTTTTTAATAATGGTTTAAACATTGGAAATTTAACTATCTTATTTTGATTAGAGTATCCTTTTTTGTGTAATTAAGTAACAAAGAAAATTGTTTGTACTTTCTTAGTTTCTTTAGTTTTAAATATTTTTATATGGTTAAGGTGTTAGTATGATATAATTTAGAAATTCTTAAAAATTAAAGTCACAAATTCTTTATTATATGACGAACAAATTATAATTCTCAATTTATCATACTGTAAAATAACAAAATCGAACTTTATGAGTACCAAATCATACCAAATAAAATTGATATTAAATTTTTTTTCATACTATTGAATTATTCAGTATAATTTATTTTCAAGATAAAAATCTCTTTTTTATGAATATTTTTTTTAGCCACCAAAGTTTTCTCACTGGCGGCCATATAAAGTTAAACTCTATATAGGCACGTGCATCAAATAGCCAAATTTCTTTTTGACATGATATATAAATGTACCGTTTAATTTGACCTTAATGAATATTTATATTTTTTAATTTTATGTATATATAAGTAGATATTTGTGTTTTATATGACGTTCTGTGTCACCATGTGTGTTATTTCAAGTAGGGTATATATATTTATTAATTTAATTTTATACAAATGTAAGTGTTTATTTAAACAGATTCTAAATTGAAGAACCTAAATAACAATTGAGGGTAAATTAAAAAATATGTTTATATATTATGCCTTTCCTTAAAGTTCTGATTAAATTTAAATTGTGCATTACAGGGTCTATTTAGGGGTGACACTTCCAATAAAAATTTTCCATAATCAAAGCCGAAACTTTATAATTTTGATTAAGAATAAAACAATCTTACCACTACACACCACAACTCATGTTAAAGTTTATCTTTAGTTATTTTATTAACATTATGTGAACTGTGGAGTATTTCCATAAATAGGTTGCTAGGATTTTGTTGGTCCACAATAGATTCGTTTGGTTCATTTACTAGTTATTCATATAAATTATAAGATAAGATTATTATACAATAAATAAATTATTATGTGATGAATAAAAATATAAGTGATATTAACCACTTAATTATATTAAGAATGATGTATTTAATAGTACCTAATACTACCTGTTATGTATTAAATAGTACCTAATACTACCTATTTTGTCAATTACTACTAATTAAACATATCTTGATTTGTAAAAACTTTATGCTAAAAAATATAAGATTGAAATAATATATATTCATGTGACATGGAGTTAAACAGTGCAAAATCCACATATATAAGATCACATTATGAGTGAATTAGAAAACACATTAAGCCAAAATGACAGCATCTTTCCCCATGAATGCTGGTGATGGTCTTTATAGCTACTCCAAAAACTCCCATTTGCAGGTATTGATCTCATATATTTTAGTTTAACATATTATAACAAATTATCTAATTTTTGTTTTTAATCCAACTTATATCAAGCATATTTTCTTGTACAAAAATTATTGCGAGTGTAAATGTAAAACTCAATCAAGAATTCATCAAGCATAATGTTGGATAATGTCAATTTTCCCCTTGTGGCGAGGACCACGAGGGGGTTGGGTTGCCCAGGTTGGAATTATGATCGAAAATTGGAGCTTAATTGATGGACTTAATTAAGAAATAAAGTTATGCCTTAATATTAGCTATATTTTTTGTCATGATGGTAAGCGCTAGGTTCTTACAAGTGGTATCAACCAAGATCATGATTCCATTTCCACGGGTAAAAAGATGCATGAGGCAGGTGTTGGGAGGAGGATTGTTGGGTAACAGCAACATCTTGCCTATAGTGAGGCCCACGAGTGGACTAGGGTGGCCTCAGTTGGAGTCATGATAGAACGTGATGTTTGCTTGGACTTAGTTAAGAAATAAAGTTGTCTATGCTATTAGCTAAAACTTTTGACATGCTATACAAACATGCCGTACACCAATTATATTTGTATAGTTACCGACTTATCCGCTGTAACAGTAAAACACGACTATATATCACACTAAGGACCCGTTTGGCCATAGATTTCCCAAGTAATATTTGGGGGGAAATTTGGCAAATAGTGTTTGTCCATACAATTTGCCATTATTTGGCAAAATTTTTTGGCAATTATCCTAAATTCCCAAATACTAGTTTTTTCTAGTATTTGGGCCAAATCTCATTATTGTGGATCTTTTAAAAATTCAAATTTTACACCAAACATTTATCTTTTACAAAAACACTCTCTATAGTAGTTGTTTGCGTTGTATTACATAATTTTTTTACGTGAACACAAAAGTAGTGATGATATGGTTATTGATGAAAATGATGAACAATCGGCTCAGGAAAACAAAGTCATGTGCTTTGTCTACTTCACGATGTATGGAATGATGCTTGTTGCACTCACTCCAAACTACCACATTGCTCCAGTGTCATGGACACTACTTGTTATTTGTTGCAACGAAGATCCAAGTGACTTGTAATACAAACTTATGGTTATATTTGATAGTTTTTAAAACTTATGGGTATAAATCATATTTTTGTAAAAAAATGAAATATGTTTTCCAAATACTATGGCCAAACACATGGTGAAATTTCACCCAAATTTTCACCCAAATAATATTTGCCAAGAATATTTGGAAATCTATGGCCAAACGCTAGCTAAATTGATTGTATTTTACCCACTATAATAGTAACATAAGTAACTTTATCCGTTGTTGCACAAACATCAATAAATATTTTTGTCATCATACTAAAGTAACTGAACTTTTCTATCAACGTGACTTTATTGTTATAATTGCACACAGAAAGAAATAATAGATGGTGTAAAGGAGATAGTGAGAGATGCAATTATTAGAAAGCTTGACATCAAGACCATATTATCTTCTTCAAACACAATACATATTACAGATTTGGGATGTTCTGTTGGACCAAACACTTTTAGTTCAATGCAACATATTGTAGAAGCTCTAAAGGACAAGTACTTATACCAAGACCAAGTCATAGATTCCACCAAGAGTATTCTTGAATTCCAAATATTCTTCAATGATCAAGTCACCAATGATTTCAATACCCTCTTTCAATCATTACCCGTTGACCGATCCTACTATGCATCTGGAGTTCCAGGATCTTTTTATGATAGGTTATTTCCATCGCGATCAATACATTTTCTACATTCTTCTTGTGCTATACATTGGTTATCTAAGATTCCAAAAGAATTGCTAGATGAGAAATCCCCAGCATGGAATAAGGGACTGATTCACTATGTTGGTGCATCAAATGTTGAAATAGTGAATGCTTATGTTGCTCAATTTGAAAAGGACATGGAAATGTTCTTTAATGCAAGAGCTGAGGAGATTGTTCCCGGAGGAATGATGGTGCTTGTTACAGCATTTTCAGGCTACGGACATTTTCTGGGATTTTTTGGTTCTAGTCTTATGGATATGGTGAATGAGGTAATCTCTATTATATTTTATATGACGATGTTTTGGCTTTTGGCTTGTTTTGAACAAGTTCCAAGTGTATTTTAGTATGTCATATACTTTTACCCATTTCAATTTATTTGAACTTTTTTGACTAGGCATAAAGTTTTCAAAGTTTAAACAGTAAAGACTTTTAAAACTTATATTATGACAAAATATTTGTGTGGCTATAGCCTATAAGATTATAACAAGCACTTAAGTTGGAACTTATGATATTAAATATGCTAAGCACTTTTTCAACAAATTAAAAAGAAAATATGTTCACATAAATTGAAATACACTGATAATAAATTAGTAGTTGATGTTTCTTTCTTTTTGTCATAGGGAAAATTAGATGAATCTCTAGTTGACTCATTCAATTTGCCATTATATTTTCCCTCTCCTCAAGACATGACTAAAGTAGTGGAGAAAAATGGACTTTTTAGCATTGAGAGAATGGAGTTGATAAATATCAAATCAAAGCTTGTGGATGAGGCTGATGCAAAGACTATAATGATGAGTATAAGAAGTTCTTTAGAAGGAGTCATAATCAATCATTTTGGAAGTAAAATAGCAGAAGAAGCTTGTGAAAGAGCAATTTTTAAGAGTGAAGAGATTTCAGAATTGATGCAAGTTAATTATGAGAAACCAAGCATATTGTTTGTTGCTTTGAAGCGTAAATGAATTTCTCTGAAGATATTTATATATTATATAATTCAGGTCTATGGGGAGATAATGTGACATATCTCGCCGGCCAAGTACTATGTTTTGCCTAATGTTTTTGAATTTTCCTCATTTGTTTCACTTTATGTTCTCTACAAAGAAAATTAATAAGTGTCTTTGTTAATTTTTCTATATTGGCCTCCCTTTCTTGCTCTTTTTCTCCCAGTAATAACTAATTTTTACCTTTTCCTCATTAATTTGCCTTTAACTTTCTTATTTTTCGCTTAAGATTTACTCTAAAAAATTTAAAACCCTTATGACTTTTAACCTATAATTGATAAGTTATATATTTATCCGAGCATACCCTAGGTAATCAACTAATCATATGCATTATATAACATCCCATGTACCATTGTTCACGGTCTAACACCACATATTTAATTAAGAATTAATAATACAACCATTAAATTTACTATTTTATAATTATTACTAATAAACTTTAATTACAGATCTTAATAGATTTGAATTAATTTATAAAATTATTAATTTTAATTAATTAGGAAATTATTAAATGTTAACATAATCGGAAAGAAAGAAACAAAAATGTGTGCCAGAAAAGAAAAAAAAAGTTATACCTTCCTTTTGTAATAATTCATTACTCTGATCTAATTTTACATTATTTTGTCAACCGCATAAACTACATTACCGTCATTATGGTAGACAATGTGCATTTATAACAAGCAAGATGAACATAAATAAGAGTGTAACAAGTGTGGGTGGGTTAGGCATAGGTTATGAGTTTGAATTATGGTACAAATCAAAACTCGGCATTTAAATGGAGAAAGGTAGAGGGAAAAGCTTATCTATTCATTGAGTGTTGAATACAAAATGAGAAGAAAAAAAATAAGGTAATCACGCGACGTGTTCATATTGTGTTCGGGATGATTGGTTGCTTCCTCTTAGAGTAGGTTTAAAAATATACGATATATCCAAACATATTGAATCTAAGGAAAAACACTCTTGCAATACTGTAACAAATGATTGTCGTTTAGGATAATACATGGTAACCCAATCCATAATCCCTAGAAGGAGAACTGCACCAATACTGTAACAAATTGTTGTCGTTTAGGATAATACATGGTAACTCAATCCATAATGCACCATTTTACTTAGACTTCTACTAATGCTCTGTGACAATTTACCACTAAGAGACGGGAGAAAGACAAAGAGAGTTTTTAAAGAAGACTTTGTATTGCTTGCAGGAATGATTTACACTTGGTTGAATGGTATACAAATGAGAGTCCTTCTATTTATACTACAATCCTAGAGGCTAAAGTGTAAATAAAAGTTATTACACAAGTCCCTACTTAGTTACAAGTTAGTCTCTCCTAGAATTTTCTACAACTCTAAAACATTCTAAGGACATTCCATATAATTCTATAACCTTCCATAGGAAATCTCCATATTTCTCTAGAATATTTTACTAAGGACTATTCTTCTTGTAATGTAAGCCTTCCACATGGACAATCTTATGCCACATGGCGCCTAAGTGGAATGATGATGCGATGGGTCATGAGAAAGAGCTCCGTTTGTAGAACAAACAAATAGCAAGTAGTAGGCAAGTTGCAAATGTTCAATAACCGTTTCCAGCCATCTTATTCCATAATCCACACTTGCAATTCTCTACTACTAGTTTTCTCGCCATATAAACAACCTTTTATTTTATAGTAGTCAAACGAAACAAGTCTTCCTTGCTTGCAAAATTCAAATCCAAATTTGGAATTTCACATAAGGACATTCAAGAATTCAATATTCTTTCGTGGATGGATTCGACAAAAGATAAAATTTAATTCTCTAATTTATTCTACAATTTTTGACCAATTATTTGTTTGATTGAAATCGTCCATGGACACATAACCAATCAATAGGTATATCACTCATATTTTTGCTTTTTTTCTCTTTTTTATGCACGTGCTTATATAGACTTTTAATTATTAATATCAACCAAAAATATAAAAATATTTTGATCGTCGAAAAAATATTTATAGATAAGCTTTTGATATTCAGCTATAAATATACTTAATTCTCTTACATTTTGCTAATTTATTGCGAATTATAACACTCAATATTAATTATGACATTTTGAGCTAAATTTATATATATAGGAAATTAATGATTGGATGCGAGAAAGATTTATTTTTTTGAGCCCAACTATTTTGGATTCGCACTAATTGTTTAAACATTATATGAGGTGGTCCATTTTTTGCACTAATTGTTTAAACATTGGAACTTTGACTATTTTATTTTGATTAAATATCTCTTTTCGTGTAATTAAATTTAAAAAATAAAATTGATTGTACTTTCTTATTTTTTAGATTTTAAATATTTTTACATGTTTAAAGTGTTAGTATGATATAATTTAGATATTTTTAAAAAATCAAAGTCACAAATTCTTTATTATATGAAGAACAAATTATGATTATCAATTTATCATATAATAAAATATCAAAATTGAACTTAAAAGTATACATTAAATATTTTTATACTATTAAATTATTATTATATTTTATTTTCAAGATAAAATATCTTTTTTTTAGCCACCATTTTTTTCTTACTGTCGGCCATATAAAGTTAAACTCTAGACAAGCACGTGCATTAAATAGCCAAAAAAAAAAAAAAAATTTGGCATGATATATAAAAATGCCGTTTAATTTGACTTTAATTGATATTTATATTTTTTTAATTTTATATATGTACAATGGACATATGTGTTCTGTATGATGTTTTGTGTGTACTATTTCAGGATAATATATATATATATATATATATATGTTCAAAATTGAAGAGCCTAAATATGAGTTGAAGGAAAAATTAAAGAATATTGTGCCTTTCCTTTCATCAAATAGTGTCGACAATATAACTTTACAAGCTATCGAATTATTTCTTTTCTTCTCTTTTACGACTTTTTTGCACTTATCATAAATTTGACAGGATGATTAGGACTTTTGATTTATTTTTTGTTATATTTTTGACATTATGTGGAGTACTTTTTTTGCACTTCTCGAATTTTGTTGGTTATCGTGGATTTATTTGGTTCACTTACAAGTTATATAGATAAATTACACTGCAACATTGCGTTTACGATAAAAAATAATGAATGATATATATATATATATATATATATATAT
>NC_064290.1:57291333-57371817 GCF_019186545.1 Solanum stenotomum
TTTAACTCTCAAACATAAAAAGTAACATATGTTATTAAAAACTTTAATAAAAAGTACTATAATTTACAATAAATAATAACTTAAAATATCTACAAGAAAAAAAAAAAAAGACTAATTTTTGTACTGCTTGTGTCACATAAATTAGGATTGGGATGATTTTAAAATTTTAATTTTGGTTATACATTATAAAATAGCCGAAAAATTGAATGATATAATTTTTTTAAAAATAACCGAATGAATCGTCCTATCGATAACCCTAATGTTACTTCTACTCTGTTTATTTTTACTTAAATTTAGAAAGATATGTTTCATTTCTACCCTCAATCTTATCGGTACATTTATTTGCTATTTGAAATTGAAATTAAAAAGACAAATGACAAATAAGTTTTTATATTAGCTCACTTATGAGCAAAATATATTATAACAATCTTTACTAATTTTATAACAATACATAAACTATACTCTCTCCGTCCCATATTAGATGGGCACTTTCAACTTTACACGGTGATTAAGAAATCATTAATACATTGGAAGACTTCACCATTTTACCCTTTGTTTATATCAATGCACATTGAAATGAGTTACAAAAAATACACATACAATATAGGAATGGTCATATTAATTGTAGGGTAAAATGGAAAAGAATTAATTAATTCTATCCTAATTTAATAAGTGCTCAAATAATATGGAAAAATTTTTTTTTAGTAAGATTCTCATCTAATATGGGACGGAGAGAGTAACAATGTAACTTTATTAATGTTGGGCCCGGACAGCACCCGGGCTTTCTTTACTAGTATATATATATATATAAAAGTAGTTATGAAGCCATTATCAATCTTATTTTCCAAATGTATTATTTGAATTATCACTTCATAATTCTTTGACTTTTTCTTACAAGCAAATCCTCGTTAGACAAAGCATGGATTTGGACGGTGCAACATCCACATCCATATATATCCAATCTGATGATAGAACTTGAATAACTATTATGTATTTACTAGTACCTACGTTTGTCAATTACTACTAATTAAACATATCTTGATTTATAAGAACTTAAACTATAACTAAGAAAATAGGGTTGAAATAATATTTATGTGACACGTTACATATTTTAATATTAAGAGTATTTTATCTTCTTCAAACAAATTACGCATCACAAAGTTGGAATATTCTGTTGGGCCAAACACTTTTAACTCAATGTAACATATTGTAAAAGCTCTAAAGGACAAGTACATATACCGAGTCATAAATTCCACAAATAATATTCCTGAATTCTAAATATTCTTCAATGATCATGTCACCAATTTATTTCAACTTTATAAATATACAAAAGTTACTTGTTATGTAGTTTGGATGAGAAAATTTGTAATTCCATACAAAGAAGGTGGAGCATGTAGTTCAAAAAATTAAAATATATACTCAACAATTTTCCATATTTAATAATTAAATAAATAACAATAATTATTGTTAATTCTAAACTTGTAGTTGTGCATATTGTTTTAGAAACTATAAAAGAGGGAAAATAGAAGCCTAAAATTTGGGGGGGGGGGGGGGGGNNNNGGGGGGGGGGGGGGGGGGGGGGGTTGTGAAGCCTACAAAGCTCTACGTAGATCCGCCCCCTACCCTAATATGTGATTGCATGTGATGTGTGCTGGTCTCTTTTGGCTTCGTTCGCTTCAATTTTCCTCATGCAAATTTACATAAAAACATCTAATAGGATCAAAACACTTCAATAACAATGTAAACCACACAAATATAATCAAGATATAAGGTGATAATGTATTAGAAATATTGTAATGACCCGGTCTGTCATTTTAGGAAAGCTTCATGAATTTTCCATTTTTCCCCTCCCGTTATCGACTCCGAGTCATTTTTTATTGAGTTTAAATGGTTGGTTTTGAACTTTGAGTTAAAAGTTGAGAATTTGGTAAGTTTGTGAGTTTTAAAGGCTAAGTTGTTAAAAGAGTGGTTTTTGGGGTCTTTTGGACTTTTGAGTGTCAAAATGGAATTATGTCGATTCCATTAGTCTAGAAATGTGAAATCCGTGAGAGTTATCGATTTTGACTCCGAGTCTTTTTAAGGATTTGAAGTCCTAAGTTATGAAATTATGTGGAAATTTTAGCCTTTGGGTTAACTTGGTCAACATTTGGGGTTTGGATGCTCGTATCGGAATTTTGAGAGTTCCGTTGGATTCGGGAGATGATTTTAGGCCTAAGTGAGGTCTTGGTTGATTTTGAGAGGTCCCGAGCTTGTTTTAGCTTTTTTAGGGATTGAGTTAGTTTCTTGTGGTTTTCACGGATGTCGAGTCAAGGAAACCTCAGATTCATGTTTTGACGGTTTCATTGAGTATGGAACATTGAGTATAATTGATTTGCATAAGTATTTTGTATTTATGGGGTTTCGAACGAATCCCGATGAATCTTTCAATGATTTTTAAGTTGGCTGGTTTTTCTGTGTTCTGGTGCAACCCTCCGCGTTTGCGGAGCTCTTGGTGATATTTGTGCGATTGAGATTCATTTCATTAAGGGTGAAAAAAGGATTTTAATGTTAAATTGTTTCTAATTATAAGAAGGTGACATTTTCTTTTATGACGAACTATAAAGGTCAAAGAGGATAGTATTAACTATTATTCAAAATTGTAGTTATGTCACAATCCTGAATCTGATTTTATGAATATCATTTATAAATTATAACAATATCTCCTTACAACCACCATCTCGTCATATCTAATTTTTAATATTTTTTTCCCTTGTCAAATACAATTGTAATAGGCCATTACTATGGCTAACCCATCGGCAAAGTATGTTAATTTGATAAAAATGAATAATTAAATTTAAAATTACTGTTCCATCAGAACACCGCACCTACCATGCATTAATTTGATTGAATAATAGCTTCAAGTTGTCATATACTACAGTTAACCATTTGAATGAAACAATTGGAGGATCCATAAACACGTGTTAAATGGGACATCTAGGTGAGAGACATGTGTACTATTTAATTATTAAATGTCAAGATTATATTGCATTAACTAATATCATAACCATAGTTAAGTGAATATGTTTTTGAAAAAATTCTCTCCAAATTTAGTAAGAATAATTAATTCTTCTCAATTTTTCGTATCCATATATTTATATCATTAATTTCATTTTATATTTTTATATTTAAATATTAAAATTATGGAACATGAACTTAATAACGTTTAATTTGTTTAGCCTAACAGTAGTCTTACAAAATATTTTGCTTTTAAATTGATGTTTTCTTTTATTTTACGTTTTAAAAAGAATTTTTTTTTATACTTTCACATTTGTAATTCTAATGCATTTTTTACTTCCCATTTTTATTATATGATTTCTATCATTAATGATAATTCTTCCTTTTATTTTTAAAATTTCTCAACCTAATATTTCAAGAATAAATTTGCTAGCATAGGAAGCGAATAAATAATGTACAATATTAATATTTGAATATAGAAATAAAAAATGAAATTAAACGGTTCTAAGATTTGTAGGAATATTTTTCTTACCAAAGTTAAGAAATTATTTGTTCAAAACGTATTCCTTAATTATGGTTATGATACTAGTTAATGTAATATAATCTTGACATTTAACAATTAAATAGTACACATGTCTCTCATCTAGATTTGTACTTGACGAAATGGAGGAAAAGGATAATGGAGGGGAGCCAAATCCGCTTTATTGATTATCAGTAAATGGAATTGTGTGGATAATTATAACTTTGAATTATTGGAGATATATTTGTCTCTTCTTATATATATAATTACAATTTATTAGCACTTGTCCCTATTTCAATTATTACATGACTTGGACTTTTCTATATATCATGAATTTGATTTTGAAAGGTCCATACTATGATTGGATATTTCCTAATTTTAGACAATTAGATCTGTGGATCATTTCCATTTACCCAGTAGATTTATTATCAACTTATTTGGTTCACATATTAGTCATCACGTGCCTATTATTTATAATGGATGATTATTTTTGTACATGAATAATAATGAATCATGAGTAAATGTGTGGAATATAACTTTTGGTTATTGGACTATTGGAGATATTTGTTTTGTTCTTATATTACAAACTTGTTTGCACTCCTAATTTCAACTGTAACATTACTTAATTTGATGTTTGAAGAGTTCATACACAATAACAATTATTAATTTACTCAATAAAGTTTTATAAGTGAGATCTAAAAAAAGTATAATATACGTAGATTTTATTATTATTTTGTGGAAATAGAGATATTATTTTCGAAAAACTCTAAACTCAAGTGTAGCAAATAATCAAGATATAAAAGAGACAGAAACAATGATGAAATTATACCAAGTAACACAAAATAGTGTGACAATCAAAATATCAGAAATAAGAACTACAATAATACTAGTATAATGCTAATGACAAACATCAACCATCCTAAGTAAGATAATATTACACTACCTACTAACCTTGACAGTGGCAGATTCAAGATATGTAGGTTGTGGGTGCTTCACTTTGTAACCTAAATCATTACCGTTCATTTAGTATAAGTGCAAAAGCTATTTAAACAAAGCTATATTTAATATTACTATCAGAAAAGAAGATCCGATCACGAATTATAATATACTCAATGACTTTTCGTATTTTGAAATTAAAGTGAGTAATAATAACATTGCTTACCCTTGCTAATATCTTATATTATGCTTTACATAGCGAATTAAACAGCTTTGTAAATATTTTTAAAAAAAATACTTGTTATGTATTTTGAATGAGAAAATTTGTGACATTTTGTTACGTAGTTTGAATGAGAAAATATTTATAGATAAGCTTTTGATATTCAGCTATAAATATAAGTAATTGTCTTACATTTTGCAAATTTATTGCGAATTATAACACTCAATATTAGTTATGACATTTTGAGCAGAGAGAAAGGGAAATCAATGACTGGATGTGCGAGAAAGATTTATTCTTTTGAGCCCAATTATTTTGAATTTGCGCTGCGTATGGGTCTATTCGGATGAAGCACTCCGTACTATGATTTTTTCATGCTTAAAGCTCGAACACGAAATCTCTAGTTAAGAAAAGCAAAACAGATATTGTTGTTATAGATTTTTTAAAAATGTTACAGAGAGGTAAAACATAACATAAAACATTGATTTTTAAAATGTTTGACTTTTATATATAGTGAAGTGTTGTTATGAAGGTGATTGTTATTATGTTATTGAGAGCTAGATCTGACTGCAGTTGTGTATATAATCTACTTTTATTGACAATCCAATAAATTATCCGAGGTGATTCATTTTTTGAACTAATTGTTTAAACATCGGAACTTTGACTATCTTATTTTGATTAAAATGTCCTTTTGGTGTAACTAAATTAAAAAATGAAATTATTTGTACTTTCTTATTTTTTTTAATTTTAAATATTTTTACATGTTTAAAGTGTTAGTATGATATAATTTAGATATTTTTTAAAAATCAAAGTCGCATATCCTTTATCATATGACGAACAAATTATGATTATCAATTTATCAGACAAAAAATTATCAAAATCAAACTTAAAAGTATACATTAAATATTTTTATACTATTAAATTATTATTATATTTTATTTTCAAGATAAAATATCTTTTTTACGAATACATTTTTTTAGCCACCAAATTTTTCTCACTGTCGGCCATATAAAGTTAAACTCTAGATAAGCATATGCATTAAATAGCCAAATTTCTTTTTTGCATGATATATAAAAGTGCCGTTTAATTTGACTTTAATTGATATTTATATTTTTAAATTTTATATATGTACAAATAGACATGTGTGTTTTGTATGATGTTTTGTGTGTACTATTTCAGATAATATATATATATATATATATACACTAGATAGTTCTTGCCCGTGCTAAGCACGGACCTAACATGTAGTTTTATTAAAGATCTAATATTGTAAAAGTTGAAAATGATATAATATTTTTATATGAAATTTAAAAAATAAAAAGATAATGATTATACATATGATTAAATCACATATAAATTCAAAATCTATTAATTGTTGCATATTATATACTCCAGTTGTTAAATGTGTCTATTATATATTCATGATGAGAATGTCATACTATTAGATATTGAAGTACGATATATAGTTAATATATGAGAATACAATTACATTTATATATTTATTTATATAATAAATATTTCATCTGTCTCTAATTACTTGTCCACATTTTCTTTTTTAGATGTCTCTAATTACTTGTCTACAAATCAAGAAATGACAATTTTTTTTATACTTATTACACCCTCAATTAATTACTTTGAAAAAGGTAGAAGTTCTTGAATATCTTAAATTTTTAATTCATCCACTTCATAATTAATAAGGGTAAAATGATAAACTCACTATGTCAATTATTGTTTTCTTAGGTTTGTCAATTTAAAAGTGGACAAGTAATTAGGGACAAAGGGAGTAATTATAAATGACCAATAGTAGATGCATCATTAATGGTGTGATCAATTATTTTCTCGACAACCATTGATTAGAAATAGGGATAACAATGAAACGGTGCAGAGTGAGTATGGGGTGGGTGTAAGACATAGTGAAATTGAAGTTTTCTCGTCTATAATTGAAGTTTATTATCACATTAGTATTAATAGATCAACAGGAAAATATACTCAATCTACAATTTGAAGTATTTGTTTTGATTAGTACTATGATAAATTGATTGTTTTTTTTTTCTTGATTTAGACGGTCAAGTGAAAAATGAAGTATTATTGCTAATTTCAGTGAGGCATTGTTCACAAAGTTGAATTATGAAAATTGGATACTATTAATATATCAAAATTTATGTAAAAGAAAAATAAAATCAAGGAATAAACTAAAACATAATTTCTTTGTTTGAGGTTTGGGTGCAAAGATATATATATATATATATATATATAATGTGATGTTGTATATTTGTTTACGTGATTAAACAAAAAAAATGAAGATCAAATAAGAATTTTGCACGAATGGGGTGAGGGGCATATTTATGCGGGGCGGAGTGGAGCGAATTGAGATTACAAAAAAGTATTACTCGGGGTGAATTCATGCGGGGCAGGGCGGTGGAGCAGATTAAGATTATAAAAAAAAAATGCACTACACGAGGCGGGGCGGAGCGTGTTAAAATAAGCAGCAAACACTTAGCAGTTACCGAAAATTCCCGTCGTCGTACAGGGAGACTCATACTTATATAGAATGATGAAGAATGATACAATGATGAAGGAGATGGATGGCTAGAATTGTAATGGTAATGAGTAAAGTCAAAATATCTGGCCACAATGTTAGCTTTGAAATTACCTTGGTTGTCCATACTTGCTTTTCAAAATATCTGGCCACAATGTTGGCAGTGAAATTACTATTATGCCCTTGATCGTCTATTCTTGGCTTTTCTAAATAGAAATAATATATATATATATATGATCTACTTATATACGTTCAAAATTGAAGAGCCTAAATATGAGTCGAAGGAAAAATTAAAGAATATTGTGCCTTTCCTTTCATCAAATAGTGTGGACAATAATTTTACAAGCTATCGAATTATTTGTTTTCTTCTCTTTTATGACCTTTTTGCACTTATCGTAAATTTGACATGATGAATAGGATTTTTAATTTATTTTTAGTTATATTTTTGACATTATGTGGAGTACTTTTTTTTGCACTTATCGGATTTTGATGGTTGTCGTGGATTTATTGGTTCACTTACTAGTTATACAGATAAATTACAATGCAAAATTGCTTTTACGATAAATAATAATGAATGATATGTATACACCATATATATATATAAGTAGTTATAAAGTCATTATCAATCTTATTTTCCAAATGTATTATTTGAATTATCACTTCATAATTCTTTGACTTTTTCTTTACAAGCAAATCCTCGTTAGACAAAGCGTGGATATATATATATATATATATATATAATCTGACGATAGAACTTGAATATTTTTTTTCCGATGCGTGTTTATATTACTCATATTTATAGAATAATTTAAATAGTTTATGCACCTGATTTTTCAGCGAAACAAATTTTGTAAAAATTAATAATTTTTACCTCAGATTAAGAATATCAAGAGAGACGATTAAATGAATTGTCAGTATAATTGTTGAATTTTTTTATTAGAAATTAATCGATTATACACCTATATTAGAGGTGATATTAATTATGTGGACTATTTCCATGGAAGTGGATCGGACTTTTTTGTTCTGATCCATTATTTATGTTCGTACTTTTTTTTGTTTCAATTTATGTAGTACGTTTAATTTGACATACAATTAAGCCATTAAAAAAGAAATGAACACTTTTAAAATTTATGGTTTAAAACAAACCTTAAGGTAAAAGGAGAATTTCTAAAGTTTAATTATGTCTTATTATAGAAGGATAATGTTCTCTTTGAAACAAACTAATACAAAAGGATATAAATTGGAACAAGAAAATATAATACTAGTTATACACATGAACTAATATATTCTTTCTTTTAGAGAATATTATCAAGAAATATTTAACTCTTGTGTATATTAGTGTATATGCATTAGCTTTTAGGTTTTATATTAACTTTTACGTTTTAGCCATCTGAAAATTTATTATCAGACAAACATAATAACTATTATGTATTTAATAGTACCTATGTTTGTCAATTACTACTAATTAAACATATCTTGACTTATAAGAACTTAATCTATAACTAAGAAAATAGGGTTGAAATAATATTTATGTGACACATTACGTATTTTAATATTAAGATCATTTTATCTTCTTCAAACAAATTATTCATCACAAAGTTGGAATGTTGTTGGGACAAACACTTTTAACTCAATGTAACATATTGTAAAAGCTCTAAAGGACAACTACTTATACCAAGTCATAAATTCCACAAATAATACTCTTGAATTCTAAATATTCTTCAATGATCATGTCACCAATTTATTTCAACTTTATAAATATACAACAGTTACTTGTTATGTAGTTTGGATGAGAAAATATGTAATTCCATACAAAGAAGGTGGAGCATGTAGTTCAAAAAATTAAAATATACTCAACAATTTTTCCATATTTTATAATTAAAATGAATAACAATAATTATTGTTAATTCTAAACTTGTAGTTGTGCATATTGTTTTAGAAACAATTAAAGAGGGAAAATAGAAGCCTAAAATTATGGAAAGAAAATAGAAAGGTAGATTAGAGGAAAACAATAGAAGCCTAGAAGTAAGGGAAGAAATTAGACTTTGGGTTAACTTTGGTCAACATTCGGGGTTCGGATGTTCGGATCGTAATTCTGAGAGTTCAGTTGGATTCAGGGGGTGATTTTAGGCCTAGGTGAGGTCTTGGTTGATTTTTGAGAGGTCCCGAGCTTGTTTTAGGTTTTTTAGGCGTTGAGAGTCTTTTGTGGTTTTCATGCATGTCGGGTCAAGGAGACCTCAGATTCATGTTTTGACGGTTCCATTGAGATCAGAACATCGAGTATAATTGATTTGCATAAGTGGTTTGTGTTTATGGGGTTCTGAACGAATCCCGATGAATCTTTCGATGATTTTTTAGTTGGCTGATTTTTTTGTGTTCTGGTGCAACCCTCCGCGCTCGCGGAGCTCTTGGCGCGTTCACAGAGGGGAAGGGGTGTGAACCTCGTGTTCGTGAAGTTTCGACCGCGTTCCCGGGAGGTCAAAGTGTTGACCTCCGCACTTGCGGGAGACCTGTCGCGTTCGCTGGGAGGGGTCAGCGTTCGTGGAGGACCCCTGACTGTGTTAAACCCAAATTTAGGGGTTCCTTCCCCATTTTCATTTTTTGGAGCTTTGAGAACTCGGTAGAGGCGATTTCAAGTGGGGTTATCTAGATAAAATTGTTGGGTAACGTTTCTTAACTCTAAATCTTTGATTACCCACTATTAGTATTGAATTTAGGAGTTTAAATCAAGTTTTTTGGTTGATTAATTGGGGGTTCTTCATGAACTTGAGTTTTGAAGTAGAAATGAGTTTATGAACTGATTTTAAGTCCATTTTCGAAATGATTTTCCCTAATGATTTCCTAAAGCCTTAAGTAATATTTTCAAGAATTATTTTCCGAATTCAAACCATAATTTTAGAATGAGTTTTGTGTTGATTGGCCCACTTTTCAAGAGAATTTATGTGAGTATTGTTGTTTCCAAAAATTTATTGTGAATACTTGTTTGTGCATTGATTGTGTTGCTTTGGAAGTGGTTCGGAAGGGGAAGACTCAACTATTGGAGTGATTGTGCAAGTGGCTTCCTACACCTTGTATTCTAGTTAAATTCGTATGCTTTCTTTGTTGTTTGTGTATTGGGAGTTATGGAGATGAGGTAAAGAGCTAAATTGTCCACTTGTTACATCTAAATGAACAAAAAAGGGTTGAAATGAAAAAAGTTATGCGTTGAACATGATGATGTGGTTTGCCTTAATGTAACCCTTATCAATTGATTGATGAAATACATGAAAACATGATTGTGGACTTGAATTGTATAATTTGTTGTCTCTTCTATGTGGTGTGATATTGCTTGTGTGCCTTGATCGTTGGACACCATGATGAGACATGTGATGATTATGAGGCCGAGGTCTTTGCCGGCAAGTGTTATTATGCTAAGGTCTTTGTCGGCGAGTGTGATTTGATTGAGGTCATTACCAACGAGTGTTAATATGCCAAGGTCATTTTCGGCAATTGTTATAAAGACGACGGGAAATGATTCCGGCAAGAGATTGATTATTGTGACTTGATGTATTTATTGTTTATGTGTAACTTGCTTGATATTTGAGGTTGATGTACTTGTTGCGTGTGACTGAACTACCTAACTTTGAGGTTGACTTATTTGATTAATTTAATTGTTGAATTGTGGTTACTGAATTGAGAATTTTGCGCCTGTGAGCTGTGTATTGTAGGATTGCTAGGTTGGATTGCTTTCTGTGCAGGTTGTAGTTTGAGGAGGTTCGGTTGGAGAGTTGGGGGTATTTTTTTTTCTAGCTAGTTGTTTTGTTTAGTAGGTTGCTTGTTGGGTACCGTGTTGTTGGTACTCGCCTCTTGCTTCTACACTTGTGTAGGTTTCGAGCCCGGACCCGCGTGATCTTTTTCTCTGTCTTCGATCTCGAGGCTTGTCAAGGACTTGAAGAGGTAGTTGTTTGTCATTCGGCGGGCCCTCTTTTTCCTTTTCTTACCCTTTGTTCTATTTGAGAAACAAAGATTGAAACTTGTATTTATTTCTTAATTTTGTACTGATGTATTTAGTAGTCTGTACACGTGACAACCAGATTCTAAGGGTTTTAATAGAAGAATAAGTTTTGCCGCTTTATCTTGTTCTTAATTTTACTGTTTTCCGCATTTCTTTCTTTTCGTTTGGATTGAGGCTGACTTGTCTTGGTAGGAATAGGCAAGTGTCATCACATCTATTTTTGGGTCGTGACAAATATTGATTTTTAGTCTAATATTAATTACGGGTGCAATGTATTAATATTGTATATGCATAGTTATATATACACAATTTTATACTACTTATACAATATTGACACACTACATAACTATTTATACAATATCGATAGATTACATATACACAAGCCTATTTTGTTAAAAAGATCTTTCTATCGCCAATACAATTACCTAAGAAATCCTAGATTATTTTTCTTATTAATTATTCCACCTAATGGATAACATCACCAATGGTAAAATGAAACGTGTACTTTTGAGATTTCTTCTTCTTTGGCTTTTCCTTGCCAAACAAGACCTTATTTGATAAAGTGTGGAGTTGAACAATGCAAAAAAATTCAAAGAAAAAAATGCATGCATGTGTGGAGAAAACACTGATCAAGAAAAACTTAAAGAAAAAAAGATTATTAAGCATATTATTAATTAGCATTAGCCAAATGAGAGAAAAGACATAAAATGACATCTGAAGTTGTCCTGAATTTTCAAAAAGACACCTAAAGTTTGTGAGCGTCCTATTACCCCATGGAACTATTTCAACTCGCAATAATTAAACACTTTTGATCCATTTTCATAACAGTTGTGTTCTCACATTTTATAGGTGCGTGGAGAAGTAAAAATACACCCCCAAACTAGTGTAAAAATGACACGTGGCACTGACAATTTGAATTTTCTTCTTTATTAAAATACCTACTTCCCATCTTCTCCAAAACCTCCATTGATATATGTTGAAGAGCCTGCCATCTACAACCAAAAGAAAAAAATATCTTCATTCTCAATGAAATTTTCATCTAGCTTTACTAGCTTCAATTTCTTCTTCTTTTTTTAATTTTATTTAAAAGTTAAAGAGATCAACGAATTTGTAAATCATGAATGTGCAATTGCAAACAAATTTCAAAACTAAATCAGTGAAAAAACATTCAAACTCAAAGAAATCCTAAACTAACACTACATACACATGAATAATAGATAGCAGAAGAAGAAAATAATAAATAACATTAATAAATTTTGTTAATAAATGTTTTTTTAAAAATTTAAATTGAAGAAATTAAATTAAATTAAATTAATACCTGCCGTTGGGAGTTATTGTAGTAGCTATAAGCACTATTACCATCATTCATGGGCAAAGATGTTGTCATTTTGGCTAATATTCTTCTTCTTTTTTTTTCACCTTAGACGGATTCAGAATTTAAAATTTACGAATTTTAATTTAATTTGTACATTGTAAATGAATTTTGTAAGATAATTACATAATTTGAATCGAAGATACTGAATTCTGATAAATTTGTTACTTCTACTCTAGTATAATTAATTTTATCACTACATATATTGTTTTGTTCCTTTAGCATCCTTATTTACCTATGTTATTATTTGACCATGTATATTCCAGTAGGTACTCAATGCACGAGTCCCAATAAGATCCTCTTTTGAAGAGGCGACTTAAAGGGGAAATCATTAAAGCAATTGATTTAGGCCCGAAAATTCTAAGGAGTCAAAATTTTTATATATTGTTTACATACAATATTATAAATTATTAATAAAAAATACTAAATTTTATGTTGTTGTTTTTTTCAAAGGGATAAAAGTTATTCAGATAAATCATCGTAATTTTATTATATAAATATGCAATATATGAAAAATAAATAATTTAATGACGACTCTTATAATTGAAACAACAAAGTCTCTTGTATTATAGTTCATATGTATAACTAATATGTGAACCAGACGAACCAACAAATCCGATTCATCAGTTTATTTCAAATGTGTAAGTATTTATAGACAAAAATGCCTTCCATAAGTAATCAACAAATTATATGTGCATTGCATTACATTTTATGTACCATTATATAAAGTTTGTTAGACATGGATAAGATGAAATCTTCACGCCAAGTGGCAAAAGATTATTGGCTCTCTTTTTTATTTTACTTTTTTTTAAAGAGAGTCAGTAAAAATATCAAAAAAATTTAAATCCTAAAAATATGACACTTTAATGATTTTCATTTTTTTCAAACTAAACATACTAAAATTGAATGAAAATCAAAATGACAAAGATTAATCCCAAACATAACATTTAATGCTGAAATAGTGTAGAAGGAAGGATAAAAAATTACAAGCCTACAAGTGTACATTAGATATATCACATCACTCGATAGAATCGAGTTATATAATATATATAGTACATTCCTCCATATAAATTCATTTACGCTTTAAAGTGATAAATAATTGGCATGCTTTCTTATAATTTATTTTCATCCATACTAAAATTTCATCACTTTTGAGAATAATCCTTGTAAAAGCTTCTTTTGCTATTTTACTCCCAAAATTATTGATGAAAAGTCCTTCCAAAACAGCTCTTAGGTTTATGATCAAAGTCTTTGCATCAGCCTCATCCACAAGCTTTGAATTGGGATATGTTAACTCTAATTTCTCTATGCTAAAACAATCATTTTTCTCCACCACTTCAGTCATGTCTTCAATTGAGGGAAAATACACTGGCACATTAAATGAGTTAACTAAAGACTCATCTAACTTACCCTGTGGAAAAAAAAGAAGAAAGAAACCTCAATTATTATAAATGTATGGCTATATCTAACTAGTTCTTCTGTTTCAATTTGTTTGTCTGATTGTTATTTGATACGAAGTTCAAAAAAGTAAAGAAAATGTTTGAATCTTTTGGTGTTAAACTAAAAATACGCTGACTGTATCAAAAAGGAAAGTTGAAATTAAAAGGTTAACCAAACAAACAAATTGAAATGGATGAAGTACTAAGTAATTTAAATACCTACCTCGTTCACCAAATCCATAAAACTAGAACCGAAAAATTTCAAGAGATGTTCACTTAATTGTGGTGAAATTAGAACCATCATTCCACCAGGAACAATTTCCTCAGCTCTTGCATTGAAGAACATCTCCATGTCCTTTTCAAATTGAGCAACATATGCATTCATTACTTCAATATTTGAAGCACCTATATAATGAATCAAACCCTTGTTCCATGATGGAGATTTCTCATCTAACAACTCTTTTGGAATCTTAGATAACCAATGTATAGAAGTAGAACAATGAGCAAAATGTATTGATCACGATGGAAATAATCTACCATGAAAAGATCCTGGAACTCCAAATGCATAGTAGGATCGATCAATAGGTAGTGATCGAAAGAGGGTGTTGAAATCATTGGTGACATGATCATTGAAGAATATTTGAAATTCAAGAATATTATTTTGGTATTTTTCCTTTAAAGCTTCTACAACATGTTGCATTGCACTAAAAGTGTTTGGTCCAATTGAACATCCCAACTCTGTAATACGAAATGTGTTTGAAGAAGATAACATGATTTTGATGTCAAGCTTTCGAATAATTGCATCTCTCACCATCTCCTTTGCAGTACTATCTAACATTTCTTTCTGCATTCAATAACAGATAAAATCTACTTATTTTATTGTTATAGTGGGTAAAGTACGATACAATAAATTTAGTGTGACATATATAATATATTGCATATTATTGTCACCACGGATAAATTTAGTTACTGTACAAATAATATATTGATGTATGATGTGCATTTAGGATCAAGCACCTACCATTATATCAAAAACTATAACTAGTAATATCAAGGGCACAATTTTTTTTCTTAACTAAGTCCATCATGCATGCGTCATCCAATCCAGACCATGCCACCGTCTCATGGACCTTGCCATAGGCAAAATGTTGCATTGCCCATCATGGTGTTTGATGAATTCTTAATTTCGAGTTGGGAAAAGGCTCAAATATTCCATTAAACTTTGAGAAAATTCTAATTTATGCATCCGTTAAAAATTTAGCTTATCTATGCCATTACCATTTGAGAAAGTGTTCATTCATTCCATTATATTTAAACTTTGGTTTTTGCAAAATCATTTTTTAACTCAACAAGACTCCAAACAACTTTTAACACTTTTCAATTGGGGTATTGGATCAAATGTACTTATTTTGCTTCTTCTTCCTCAAGAACACCAAGATCACATGAACAACATCAATAACTCCCAAATTTTCAACTTCTTCAATTCTTCGTGAAATCACCTCAAATTTCGGCCACGTAATTAATTTTAATTTTTTTAAAGGAAAAATCAAAATTCTAAAATCACTTATGGAGTTAAAAAAAACTCATCCATATTTTAAAAAAAAAACATTAAAAAAAATGAAAATCAGTCTTAAAATTTCAAAAATCTGCTTTGATTCGTGTTTTTGTTGTTATTTCTAAAAAATCTTTGTTCTTTAGTGTTTTTCTGAATTTATGTTCAAAATTTCAAGTGATCTGGAGTTGCAGAGAAAATTTTATCATTAAAGGATGTGGAAGTTTCGAAACGTTGAAGAAATTTCAAGTGGGTCTTATTGAGTTAGGTTGAATTCAAGTTCAAAAGATATTGAGTTTTGGTATCTTGCTTGAAGGGAAGCTTGTTAGAGAAATAGTCTGTTACATAGAGTCCTATTAGCATATAGAGTCAAGTTATTTCAGCTTTGTCCTAGTCTTTAGGAGAGTAGTTTATCATGGCTTTACTTCCTATTTTTTAGGAGTTAGTGGTTCCAATTTTTTGCTTCAAACGTTATGTATTTGTCTTATAAAATCTGCAGTTGCAGAGCACTAAAAAAAGCAGCAAAGTAGTTCCCTTTCTTCTCAACGTTTCGACTCATTTTCTTTGTTTTTGTTTACTATCTGTTTCATTATCCTGCTTTTGTTTACAGTGGTATCAGAGTCAGCGTGAGATTCTGCAGTAATACGAAAGAAGCAGTGATTCTAGAGTGAAAAGAAAATAGCAGCAACTAAACTTTGTTTTCCTCTTTTCGTTTTAACTCATGGCATCAAATAGTACTTTCGTACAAGCAGCGATTCCGCGCTTTGATGGTCATTATGACCATTGGAGCATGCTAATGGAGAATTTCTTACGGTCAAATGAGTATTGGCCAATTGTCGAGGACGGGATCAACACTCCGGCGAAAGGCGAAACTTTGACGAATGCTCAAAAGGCAGAATTGGAAGCAAAAAAGTTGAAAGATCTGAAAGCGAAGAACTATCTCTTTCAGGCTATCGATCGTCCCATCCTAGAAACTATTCTTTGCAAAGAAACTTCTAAGGATATTTGGGATTCTATGAAGAAAAAATATCAAGGCACTACCAGAGTAAAGCGTGCACAGCTTCAAGCCTTGAGAAGGGATTTTGAGACCTTACAGAGGAAGAAAGGAGAGTCTGTAATGAGTTATTGTGCTAGAGCAATGGAGATCAGGAACAAAATGCGATTCTATGGCGAGAAGATGAATGATGTCATAATTGTTGAGAAGATACTACGCTCTTTGACGCCGAAGTATGATTATGTCGTTTGCTCCATTGAAGAGTCAAAAGATATAGATGAGTTGTCGCTTGACGAATTGCAAAGTTCCTTACTAGTGCATGAACAAAAGATGAATCACAATTCAACTTCTGAAGAGCAGGCCCTGAAAGCTTCTACTTCTATTCCTTCCAATTATAGAGGAAAAGGTAGAGGTAGAGGAAGAGGAAAAGGGAGAGGAGACCATGGAAACAAAGATGGAGGCAGAAATTTTAAGGTCAATGATGACTACGACAAAGGCCAAGGAAAGAATTTTGACAAATCAAAGGTAGAATGTTATCGATGTCATAAAGTTGGTCATTATCAATTCGAATGTTATACTAGGTTACCTAATGAGAAGGACGAGAAGTCAAATTTTGTTGAAAGTAAGGAAACTGAGACCTTGTTGATGGCAACACAAGCACATGAAGAACCTTTGCAAGATGTTTGGTATCTGGACACAGGTTGCAGTAATCACATGAGTGGGAGTAAGTCTTGCTTTTCTTATTTAAATGAAGGCTTTCGTTCTAAAGTTAGTTTTGGTGATTGTTTTACTGTGGATGCAATGGGAAAATGTGATATTAAAATTAAAGCCAAGAATGATTTTGAAGAAATAATATCAAATGTGTTATATGTTCTCGCTCTAAAAAGCAATTTATTGAGTGTTGGACAGTTGCAAGAGAAAGGGTATTTTATTCTCATTGGAAAAGGTGTTTGTGAGATTTCTAGTCCTACTAGAGGAGCTATTGTTGTTGTGAAAATGAATTCAAACAGGTTATTTCTCTTGAACATTGAGAGTATTAAATCATGTCTGAAGGCGGAAGTGAAAGATTCTTCCTGATTGTGGCATTTTAGGTATGGTCACTTAAGTTTTGGTGGATTAAAAACTCTCCAACAGAAAAATATAGTAGTAGGAATTCCAAAAATTCTCATCCCCTCCCAAGTTTGTGAAGAATGTGTTGTTGGCAAACAACATCGTTCTCAATTTCCAAAAGGAAAGTCGTAGAGAGCAAAAACTATTTTGGAACTGGTGCATTCAGCTATTTGTGGCCTAATTCGACTGATTTCTAATGGAGATAAAAGGTATTTCATTACCTTTACAGATGATTACTCTCGAAAAACTTTGGTGTATTTTTTGCAGGAAAAATCAAAAGCTTTTGGAGTGTTTAAAACCTTCAAAGCTCATGTAGAAAATGAAATTGGAAAGTCCATAAAGACTCTTCGAACTGATCGTGGTGGCGAGTATTGCTCAAAAGTCTTTAATGATTTTTGTGAATCTAATGAAATTCGAAGAGAGCTTACCACTGCTTATACACCATAACAAAATGGTGTATCGGAGAGAAAGAATAGAACCATTCTCAATATGGTACGAAGGTTGCTAGCAAGAGGAAGAATGAAAAAGACCTTCTGGCCGAAAGCGATAAATTAAAGTGTTCATGTATTGAATAGAAGTCCAACGTTTGTTGTTCAAAACTTGACGCCGGAGGAGGCTTGGAGTGAAAGAAAACCATCTGTAGATCATTTTCAAACTTTTGGTTGCATTGCATATGCACATATTTCAGACGAGAAAATGAAGAAGCTTGATGACAAAAGCGAAAAGTGTATCTTTGTGGGTGTTAGTGAAGCATCTAAGGCGTATAAATTATTTAATCCATGGACGAAGAAAATCTTAATCAGTAGAGATGTCATTTTTTATGAAGAAAGTACTTCGGACTGGAGTATGCAGCAATCTACTCCATTTGTATTTGATATTGGAGTCGAAGAAGCAGTTGCAATGCTTGAAACTGCAGAGAACTCAGCTCCTGCAGCGGCTGAAATTCCATTAGCTCCTGCTGAAATTTCAACAACTGCTGAATCTTTACTAGCAGCTCTAGAAGAAACTGATGCAGCAACTCAATTTCTTCGTCGTGTTCGTAGAAAGTCCGCATGAATAGTGGATTATGAGGTAAAAGGAATTAATATTGTTAATAATGATGCAATTACTCATTTTGCATTATTTTCAGACTGCGACCCAACAAGTTTTGAGAGTGCTATCAGAGAAGAAAAATGGAGAAAAGCGATGGATGCTGAAATAGAAGCTATTGAAAAGAACGATACTTGGGAGCTTGTTGATCTTCCAAGGAAGCAAAAACCCATTGGTGTCAAATAGGTCTATAAGACGAAACTAAAAGAAAATGGTGAAATTGATGAGTATAAGGCACAGTTGGTGGCTAAGGGATATAAGCAGGAGTACGGTGTGGACTACGCTGAAGTTTTTGCTCCAGTTGCAAGGCACGATACTATCAAAATGCTAATTGTGTTAGCGCCACAAAATTTGTGGCATGTATTTCAATTAGATGTCAAATCAGCTTTCTTACATGGATACTTGGAGGAAGAGGTATTTATCGAACAACCTCCTGGTTATGTTAAGATTGGTAATGAGCACAGGGTTTATCAATTAAAAAAAAGCTCTTTTATGGACTAAAACAAGCTCCACGAGATTGGTATAGCCGCATTAAGGCATATTATCTGAAAATGGGTTTTCAAAAGTGTCCATATGAGTAAACGTTTTTTGTGAAAATTGGGGAGAACGGAAAAATGCTCATTACTTGCTTATATGTTGACGATTTTATATTCACGGAGAATGGTAGTGTCATGTTTGATGAATTCAAGAAGTGTATGATGAATGAACTCGAGATGTCCGATCTTTGTAAGATACATTATTTTCTTGGTTTAGAAGTGGTGCAATCTGATGAAAGAATATTTGTTTCTCAAAAGAAGTATGTGCGAGAAATTTAAATAGGTTTGAGATGCAGAATTGCAATCCAGCCAACATTCCAGTTGAGTTTGGTTTGAAACTTAACAAAGCTGGGAGCGGAAAGAAGGTGGATAGCACATTTTACAAGCAAATTATCGATAGTTTAATGTATCTAACTGCTACAAGACCAGACATCATGTATGTTGTTAGTCTTGCAAGTAGATATATGGAGTGCCCGACTGAAATGCATCTCCTAGCTGCGAAGAGAATTCTGCGTTACCTACAAGGAACCAAAGATTTTGGAATTTTCTACATGAAAGAAGAAAAGTCAGATTTGGTTGGCTTTACTGATAGTGATTATGCTGGAGATCAAGATGATAGAAAGAGTACTTCGGGTTATGTGTTTATGCTAGGTGCAAGGGTTGTGTCGTGGTCCTCTAAAAACCAAACAATTATCACATTATCAAGTACAGAAGCTGAATTTATTGCTGCTACATCTTGTGCTTGTCAAGCTATTTGGCTTAGGAGAATCCTTGAAGAGCTACAGTTCAAGACAATAAGAGCCACTATAATATTTTGCGACAACAATTCAGCCATCAAGTTGTCAAAGAATCCTGTGAACCATGGAAGAAGCAAACACATTGATGTGAAGTATTATTTCCTGCGAGATGTCAATAATGAAAGAACAATAGAGTTGCAGTACTACCGAAGTGAAGATCAGTTGGCCGACATTTTTACCAAACCTCTGAGATTTCTCCCTTTTCAAAATTTGAGGAGGTCAATGGGTATCGGCACTATGGAAGATTTCAAGAAGCTGAAGTTAAACTGAAGCTTACATGCTTTCAGTTTAAGGGAGGGTGTTAGAAAAATAGTTCGTTACATAGAATCCTATTAGCAAATAAGGTCAAGTTATTTCAGCTTTGTCCTAGTCTTTAGGGAGTAGTTTATCATGGCTTTACTTCCTATTTTTTAGGAGTTAGTGGTTCCAGTTTTTTTAGCTTCAAACGTTATGTATTTGTTATATAAAATCTGCAGTTGTAGAGCACAAAACAAGCAGCAAAGTAGTTCCCTTTCTTCTCAACATTTCGACTCGTTTTTTCTGCTTTTGTTTACTATATGTTTCATTATCTTACTTTTGTTTACAATTTGTACATATTTCACAATTTTTAAAATATAATACATAATTTAAATCAGCTCCACCTTTGGCTTCATAAAAATATCTTAAAATTTTATAATATTATTATTAAACTTAAATGTATATCTCTAATTCCAGCAAATGACTTCCGTTGACCAAATTTAATACGATTAATCCTTGTCTATTTATTGCTTTGGTAAAATAAACCCATACGTACTATCAAAAATTACATTAAGTCATGTCAAGTGTCAACTCTCACCAACCCATTTATCTAAAAATTATCAAACATCATACCATAAGTCTTCCTTAAAATATCTTCAAATAATTGGTACATAAGTTCAAATATGAAGTATCAAAGCCGTACTAATAAAGTACAAAATTAACCAACCAATCGACATGAACCTACAAGGTTTAATTCTATTTTTAACCTATATACGCATAAACATTATAATTTAGTGGTAAAAAACATAAAAACCAATAGACTCCACTTGTACAAAAATAGTGAGATTAGTCGTACATAATACATTTGACTATTTTAACTTATAAGCGCTTTGATATTTATCGTACACAAGACGATATTACTTGTTGTAAGTTGATTTGATCAAGGTATGAATGCTTAATTAGCCAGAATCTTTAGGGGGGTGATTATAGCAACTCAATGGTACTATTATGAGTGATAAGAGTGTTTGGTCTGACTTATTAGGACTCTTAATCTGCATTTCCAATTACTTAATTAGAACTATAGTCCTTTTTAAAAAAAATGGAAATGAAATAGTAAAAATAAAAAATAAATAAAGTGTAGATATAGAAGGTTTATGAGTTTGGAAGAAATAGTCATTGCAGTAATCAACTGTCAACCTAACCCAACCAAGTTGAATTTGATATATAAAAATTGAAAGACATTAATTTCAAACAAGACAAGATATGGCATCCATTTAACAGCTACCACGTTGGACCATGTTTGAGTACGACTTCCATATATATATTAAAAAAAATAAAAAATTGGGGATGTGATAACTATATTTTCAATTATAATAATAAATTCTGTGTAATTTTATAAGTAGCCAGCTTAAGAAGGAAAATATGTATGTAATTTTATATGTTCTAATATTTATAGGATAGCAATGTTATTTCTGCTTGACACTCGACATAAGATCAGCAATGTGAATGTGCTTACATAGATAGAGTTATGCCATAGCTTCATTTTATTATTCTAATTTTCCATTTTCCAACTCTATACGTCATATGTGTGTTTAGTACTGATTGGTTGTTTTTTCCTAATCTTAATTTGTCTAAACTAAGAAGTTGACCATGAGATTAGATTTTTAACCTAGAACTTATATATCTAAGTATTTATTCTATCCGTTTCTCAATCTATGTGAATCCATTTGAGTGAATACAAAGTTTAAGAATAAATGAAGAATTTGTGTTCGTAAATAACATGTCATAAACATATATTAGAATATTACTCTTTTATATGACTTTCGTGGATTGAGATATAAGTACAACGGATGATTTGATTAATCAATTCGTTTGTTTTATCATTGTATAACACAAATTTCCTTTATATATATATATGTGTGTGTCTTTTCATGATCTCCGATAGTCTTTTATATATAAAAAATAATATAGTAGTAGTTGGTTTTAGGCTTTTGTGTGTTCAAGAAGTTAGTTTAAATGCTTAATAATAGCCTTCATCCAACTCTTAATTTGTGACAGGTAATTATAAATACATGTATAAATTATAATATATCTAGGGGGAATTAAGAATACATATATACACTGAAATATAAGCATAGATCTTAAAATTAATAAAATTAAGTTGCATGTTGATATACTGAATACACACGTCGTAAAAAAAACAAGAAATTATAAGAGAGAAAATGCATAGATGTGTTGAGATTAAAGATATTGCATGTGGATATATTGCAACTTTTTGTTTATCCATTTACTTTTTAACATTAATAATAATTTTGAGTAGAGAGGAAAACGTGGTTGATGATAATAAAAAGATTTCATTGGATCTAAAGACGTGCAGGAAAGTCACATCACATACACACTCTCATTCTTCAAGATTCATGAATTCAACATCTAACTCATAAAATGCCCAACTACAAATTTATACTATGTCGGTTTCAATTTGTTTATTCTGTTTTAATTTGGTATATAATTTAAGAAAGTCAAAAAAAAAACTTTAAGATTTTGTAATCTTAAATTAAAAATATATCAAAATGTCTTTTAATTTAGTGTTATCAATTGTCAAGTATGTTACATGGAATATTGAAACTAAAGAGTTGTCAAAAAAAAAAGAGTTATTCTTTTTTCAACGGGCTAAAAAGGAAAATAGAACAAACAAATGAAACAAAAAGAGTATAAATAAGTGTTTCACCATGTTTCATTATGAAATTTGAAAAAAAAAATATTAAAAAATGGAGTTGTGTTTGATCATGCATTTAAATTGAAGCTATTTTAGACTTTTTATGAGTAATTTAAAGTGAAAATACATTTTAAAATTCTTGAATATTCTAAATTCAACTTCAGCTTGAATACCAAAATTTTATGATCAAGCGTTTTTTTCTAAAGTTCAACTTCAAAAAAAAAAAAAACTATAGTCAAACACTCTTTAAATAAATTAAAAATGAAAGGGAGGGTAGATTGGTAACTTCACATTAAGCAGAGAGGTGGCGTATAAACGTCAACCAGATTTTAAAAAATCAGGTCATTAATGGTACATAGAAGAATGCTACAAAACAGTAGAATGTTTTGACGCAATATGTCCCTCTATCATATAATATATGATTTTATTAAAGCAACAAAAGCAGAAAAAATAATTTTAAAAGGGGAATTAGAAAAATGTCATCACTGTTTCATAAAGAGGAGACCAAAATTAGAGCCAACGCCCAAATTCCGCCGCATACCCTTAAATGTCGTAACGCGGATTCTTGCACTATCCCATTTATAAATTAATCGCTTCGTCTCGTATTAATTAACTTATATTGATCGATATGAATATATTAATATAGGAGTAGAATAAAATGAAACGAATGTGATAGCTTTTTTACTTCGGATTGATCCGCTATGGGTAAGAAATACTGGGTGGAAGATAAAAATTATATGTTTTATAATAAGGTGAAAAAGCAATTTGTAGTTGGGTTTAAGTTGATTATGTGAAATTCATTAATTAAGTTAATTTACTAAACGTGCAAATCGAATTAAATTGAACATGTTAGTTTTATTAGTTTTAGTTGTAAGTTATAACGGTTGCTCTGATTTTATTTTGCTTTAATAGTTCTATCATTGGATATGAGTTTGAATTATATAATTTTCTTTATACTATCAAATTATCTATCAGATTTTCTATAGGTAATTATTTTATTTATATATCATTTAGTTTTAAAACTAAAAAGGAAAAAGGGAAAAAGAATGATATAATCATTGATCATTGTAAGCAAAGATGCTCCCATTTTGTGATCCAAGAAACATGCTATCAACACATGCAAGCACGTGCAATGGAGTGGGGTTTGTGTTCAATATTTGTATTAGAGACTGACTAAATTAGGATTCGTACAGACGTGCAGTGCAACTTATTTCTAGGGACGACACTCTCAATATGATATTTTTTCAAGAAACTCAAAATCGAGACTCTCTAATTAAGAGTCAAGTCTAAAGGGATCTCGACCATTCCACATTAGACCGGGAATTTTACGACTCTATTTTCTCTTTTTCTTTCCTTACTGCTTTTCTTTTCTAATAATATAGAAATACAATGTTTCTAATTCCACTCCATAGATCTCCATTTTCCCTCCTCCTAAGTACTATTGAATTTTTTTGTCTAAATTGTTTTGGAGATTTAAATTATACACGCTGGCAATATATAAATAGTGTTGCTATTTTCTCTTGCAGGTTACCTATAATCTTTAATTTCTAGGTTACCTACTCGGACACGCAACAGAACTAATTTTTAATTATTTGATTTATAAAAAAAAAAACATTCAATTTTGAGTGTTTAATTTTTAAGACTTTTTAATTTTATAATATTCATTCTATATCTGTTTAATAATGTTTCTATTAAATTGAACAACTATGAAATTAATATTTGGGCTTCCCCAATTGATTGTTGCATTTGGGATCAAATTAGGCCTTTTAACTTCACCTAACACCCTCTAAGCTTTACGTTGGGTCCAAATGACCACGTACAACCTGTCCAGTTGGACGGTGTGAGCTATGATCCATTGAATAGTCCATCTTGACCCGGTTATTTTTACCCAATCAAAATTGGCAAATTATAGAAATCACACTTTTAAGGTAAAATTATAATTTATCCCTTAAAAGTTTATAATTACAGAAATCCCTCAAACGGATACAATAATATAAGCGCCGATACATTAATCTGATGCGCGAGATACATTAATCGTTAAGTAAGATACATTACATTTTATACATAATACACTAATCTGATGTACATTTTATACATGATACACTAATCTGATGCGCAAAAATGAGGGATTTTAGAGATTTGTAAAACTATAGGGGATAATGGTAATAAGTAAACTAAAAGGTGGGATTTCTCTAATTTTTCCATCAAAATTTGAATGGGTTAATAACCCGCTCTTTTGACAATTTGGCCAATTTTGACTTGATACATTTCTCCAAATCGATCAATTGCCACCTCTAGTGGAAAAAATAAAGCCCATTGTGGTTGCTTAAATTTGGAGAATATTACTCCTTTTCTTTTATCTGCCTGTTGATATTACCCAAAAAACTCGTTAATTTCATATTGACCCCGCTATTTGATAATTTGATCTATTTTGACCTGCCACATTTCAATCCAAACCACGCAATTGCCACCTCTAATAGTAATAATAAAGCCCATCATGGTTGCTTAAATTTAGAGAACACTCTTTTTCTTGTATCTTGTTGTTGGTATTACCCAAGAAACTGGTTAATTTCATTTACACCTTGAGTACTTTTTACAAGTATAAATGATAAAGGCCACATAAAACTTTTATGATATAGTTTTAAACTTAAGAATATTATAAGAATTTCAATTCTACTTTCTTAAACTTTGAAAAGGACGACATATAATCTTAAGACTTTGCATATTGACCACAAAATATTCCTAATAGGTACACCTATTAGAAAAATCAATATTCTACAAATTATAAAAAAGAGAAAACCAAAATAAGTGTGATATTATAAACTATTAGAGAGATTTTATTTTTTCGAAGTAAACCTTATATATGTAGATTAAATGTGTATAATTCAAATCATGAATTCATTTCTGATTTTGATCAAGGGGTTGTGATGGAATTTATTTTTTAAAAAAAGTTATATGCTATCTCAAAACCTAAGATCTCCATCATTTGATAAAGACAATTTTTTTCCTTTCACGTAATAAAGAGTTTGTGTTTTATTAATCTTCCAAAGAACTAGTAAGTAGATTCACATGAAAGAAGGATTGATGTGATTTATACATGATATCTAACTCAACAAAATTATTAGTACTTGTTTTAGATGTTACATCTTACATCGTTATCTTGTGGTTGCTATAACTCCACCTATATACATATTTTGCCTTCTTTTAAAGGCACGCCGAAAAACCTATTCTTTTATATATAAAAAATTGTTTGAGTTTCTTTTCTTGTTGAATCTTTGTTATTTTTACTCTTAATTTATTTTTAAAAAAAACTTGTTTAATGACGAGGAATACGTCAAAAAATATTTTAAAACTAAAATAACCCAAAAAGTCATATATTAGAAATTTTTAACTTAAGAGACATACGCTATAAGTCCATCCAAACAGACTCGTTAGAATATTTATTTAAGTGTTGGTCGGAACATAAACTTAGTGGGGTCTAAACTGTACTATATCTCAGAGGGCCCAAATTAGTGATGCAAAGTGAGAACACATGGTGTTAATTGGAGTTACCGTCTTTTTTTCTTTTTCTTTTTTTTCCCATGTGTTACATGTTCATTTCCCCCTAATTGCAATATATAAGTCTTAAACAAAACAAAAAAATAAAATAAAAAAAATTGTTTCACAACGAATATAAATTACATGGTCCTAGATCGAAATAATAATATTAGCATTTTATAATATTTTTAAAGGCGTACTTACATCACTTTCATATTCTTTTATGGACTAACAATTATTAATTCTCCAAATATCTTATTCATCAAGCCTCCATTATAATAGTACCATATTTTATCGCCATTTTTGTTTAGCTTTTCACATGTGTTTGTGTTTGGTAGTTTGATTAATCTGAATTCCCCTGGAATAAAAACATTTTCTATTAGGATTGTTTGTATTTTTATAATTCAAATTTGAAATTTCTGAATAAGAATATAAAAAATTATCCATTCTACTTTTTAATAATGTAACAACATTTACTTATAAAATATAGTCTATGGATTGTCTTCAAGTGCATGAACCTAGGTAGGTAAACAGTCAACGTGAACTTTTCCTGGCTTTTATTCTTAGCTTATGTGCTATGGATAAATGTTAAGTATCGTTCACCACCAACGTAGGTTGTGGTGCACTGGTGGGAGTGTTTCACCCTTAACCAGAGGTCTTGAGTTCGAGCATTGGGTATGGAGAAAATTTTGTTGGGAGCGCCACCCCCGAATGGGCCTGCAGTGCCCGATCAGATTTAGTCGAAGCTCCAATGTAGGCTCCAGACAAAGTATCGTTTACCTTTAATTTTAAGATTGTGAATTTCAGTTATCAAGAAAATAAAAAAAATTGGAGCTTTGGAGGGGTTAGTTGAAAACTATATAATGTATACAGGTAAACATGATTTTCTTTTGCAATTTGCATATACATAAGTTTTTAAATTTCCTTGTCATGTTTTTTTTTTTCTAAGTCCACTTATTTAAATACTTGACCCGCCAATATCCTAGCTTGAAATCAAACTTATAATATATAATTAACCTAAAAATATTTTTCTTCTGGTAATGAGATACACCAAGTTATATACGTGCAACCCTACATATATAATTCATTATAGAATTTATCTAATACACTATAATTTTCTAACTAAGGAAGTTTAATTAATGATCATCGACATACGTGATGACATGAACATTCGTGATAAATGTTATAAACCTTTTTATTTGCACGTGTAAAATTATGAACGTAGGTCACTTTCCCTATTCCAAAATCTTGATTGAAAAAATTGTAATTTATGGTGACTTTTGGAGCTTCATTTTCCTACTATAATATCCAAGAGTGACCATTCGTAGCTTTATTTAGATGGATAAGGACATGTAGACGTGTAAAGGTTAGACTAGAATTTTGTGGTGATAAATAATTCAATTCGAAATTGTCCAATTCCACATGACTCGTGTATAGTTAATTCATCTTCAATCCGTCCATTTAATTTGAAGGAAAATTCATAAATATGAGTTGATATAATTTTAATAAGCAATTCTTTTTTGACGACTCATGATATATGAACAAGTTGAATTTTGATTCGTTTTTATTTAACCTATTTTTAGTCAGCCTAAATCGTTTTTCATGAACTTTCCTAACTTACAACAATTAATTGAAATGATAAATAGAAAAATAACTTAGAAAAGCCCATAAGTTCCTAGCTATGACTATGAGGTCTCATTCCCACCTTTATAGCTCAGAAGAGAATTCTGAAAAAGATCCAACTATTTAGTTGATGTTAGGGGTATTTTGATGGCTGGTGAGTTACGTAGATATTAAATTTAGCGTACGTAATATTATATTTAGTAGTTGATTAGGAGGTAAGTTATTATGTATAAAATTAATACGATGTTTGATTTTCAATTTAGAAATTTGCATGATTAATGCATATATAAATTATGAAGAAATCTATAGAGTATTATTTTATGTAAAATAGAAGGTAGAATATTTGAATAATTAAATTCTAAATAATTTATATTAAATTCTAAATAATTTATACTTATATAAAATAATACATAAATTCAATTATATAAATCCATATGTAACTTTAACCAGTTATTAAACGACCCATAAATACATAGTATTTCCATATTGTACTATGAAAATCATTGAATTTCTTTTATTATTGTATAATTAGAAAATACTCTAAAGTTCACAAATACTTGAATAGTTATTCTAGAAAAGTTTATTAATATTTTATTCTGTGATAAAGGGTTTTAATTGTGGGAATCCAGAAAAATATTATATTTGATAAACATTAGGAAGAATGACATGTATTTGGTCATAATCAGTAAAAATGCAGATTAAAGAAAAAGAGGAATAAAAGGGAAAAAGTTGCCTAAGAATTAGATCATTTGGCTGGTTGCTAGTGTAACTTGGAAAGAGAATCAGATTTCTTTTTTGGTTTCTCATTCGATAAATTTATTTTTTTAGCTCCGATTAAATGCGTGCACTGCAAAATTTATTTGAATTTTTATATATTCAAATTCAAACTTGATAACTCTGATTAAGGGTGGAATAGTCTCATCCCGCAATATTTATTATTTATATTGAGGTTTAGAATTTAATTAAACTTAAATTCACGTTAAGAAAATTCAAATCAAAGGTAAAATCTTTTCTAACAAAGACAATTTTATATTTAAGACTCGAACTCTAGACTCATTATTAAAAATAAAAGACTTTTGATTAATAATAAAACATCTTTTTGAGTATAAAAAATCTTTATCACTATCCAATCATGAGATTTCATTTCCCCAAACTCCTAAAAGGGTCTTATATTGGATACACATGACAAAAGTGTTTTTAGACGATAAAGGAAATTCGTCTTGACTATCCTTTAAATGTGCTACGATAAAATTTTATTTTAGTATAATAGATTGTAAATCACATATGAAATACAAACGGTACTAATTTAGTGTTGTGCAAGACAATTAATCGTGCAAATGCTATCAAATTCATGACTCGAACACATCTATGAAGTGGCAATGACAGAAAGTTAATCATTTCTTTTTCATTATTTTAAGGAGGAATCGAAATCACAAATCCCATCTATCATCTTATTCCTTTTTTTCTAGTGGAAATCATCATTCACTAACCAAAATAAATCCACTAATTCCTCAATTATTATTAATTTGTTTTTAAGGTTAATTAATTAATCATCCTTTAATTATTTTTCCACAAGTACATGCACTTTAACTTATTTTTTAAACGCGTTAGATGAAATGCATTGGATGATTACTCAACAACTCCTTATTTATTTTTTGTTTTAATTTAATTCTTTTCTTTTTAGAGGAAATTAATGAAACGAGAATATCATTAATTAGATACACTATTCTATGTGATACACATACTTTCTGTTAATTAAATTTAATACACCACTACAATTAAATTCTATCTAAAATTATAAAATACTCAAATACCAACCTTGAATTTACTCGTTTCTCTCGAAATAAATTTATCATATTCATGTATTCGATGTTACTATCTGACTAGATTGAAGCATTTAAAGGTCTTGGTCATTTCTTTCTATGTGATTTTAGTTTTTTTTTTTTAAAAAAAAAAAACAATTTTTACTTGCTATAATTTTATACTTATGGACCGATGCATCTATATACAGTTCATTTTAAACTAGATTTTCACATTAAATTTTCAATATGTGCTATTTGCACTTTTTGACAAATATAATTATTTCCAATCTTATCTTAGTCTGATTGATCACACATTGATATTCAATAAACGCAAATAACAACCAAATCACCCTTCAAACTTACTTGGTAATGCATAGAGAATATTCAAAATTTCAACACCCTAGTTGGTCTTGTTTTTCCTTACGAATTAAGAGACAAAGTCTCTTGTAAAAAGGATTTTTTTTTTCATTTCCCTCCATTTTCAAATTTGTCATTTGAAATCTTCCATCATTGCCATTTCATACAGTATCTAAAACCCAACAAAGGCATCTACGGCGCAAGAAATTTCAACATTATAGAATTGTTTGGATATAATATTTTTTCGACATAATACATAAGCATATTCTTTAACCTTGATTTAATCTGCTATTTATGTCATTCAACTTTGACAGTGCACAAGCAAACACTTAAATTTATATAAAATTAAACAAGTGGATGCATCCGTCCTACGTACATGACATCCCACATAAACGTAATATCCTATGTATATTATGATATGTCTACTTGTTTAATTCTATATAAATTTAACTTCCTATTCATGAACACGAAAAATTTAATAACATATAAATATTAAATTAAATGATATATTTATATATTATACGGACGAGATTAGGAAAGTCACGTGTGCGTCCAGAGAGAGGTGCCTAGGTAAAAGTGATGGTAAAATAAGTGACATTTTTCAGGTCATGCTGATCCACAAAAACAAAGTAACATTTGCAGAAGACCCATATATATAGTATAGTATATGAAAGTCTGCTAAACCGCGTAACGCGCTAAAAATATATATATAAAAGTCATAAAAAAAGAATTTAGTAAGTAGTTTTTAATTGGTGAATATGTGTTGGCTGAATAAAACACTTGGCGAAATTACTCAGCTCTATACAGTGGGCGCGACCCACACATTGTCATGTTGCCTCACACGTGATTGTCACCTCCTATCATCACCACTTGCATCTCCTACCCTTATTTATCTCACTTTCGATATGTATTAAGACTCAATTAAATTTAAATTTATTTGCGATATAACAATAACAATATATCAGTGATATCTCATTAAGCAATTTAAGGAAGGTAGAGTGTTATGCAGATTTTGCTATTACTTTATGAAGCTAGAGAGACTGCTTTCGAAAGATTCTTTGTTCAAGTGAATCAAATCCAAGTAGTGTAAAGTCAACATATGATAAGAATTACAAGGGTACGATTAGTACTATGCACCAATCTTCACAAGGCAAGATAACACTCTACCCCTACTAATATTCTACCCTAATACACAACTCCACTCTTTCCTATCTAGATTCGTGTCTTCAATAATATAAATTTATGTCATATCTTATATAATTATCCATTCCAAAATTTGAAATAAAGGAGATTAGTATAATATACCCAAAATCATAAAAACGATGAATGTTATAGAGCTAAATAGAAAAAAAATATTTAAATTTTCATTTGTTCTTATTGAACACATGAGATAAGTATTCCTATTAGGATAACTCCTCCTCTTTTTTTTTAGTTATATACATCAATCTCAATTAAAACATGTTTAAAATTTTACGACTTATTTTTTTTAAAAAAAATACGAAAATCGTGTTTTATACACAGCAAAGTAGCGCGTGAGTGGCACAGGAACATTCAGCAATTGTTGAAATTAGTGGTCGGCGAAACCTTCCGTTAAAAATATTCCGTCAGTGTTTCCGTCAAATTTAACCCTATTAATACTCCATTCAAAATTTACTTAACCAAAGGGTCAGCTCTCCCTCTTTAACAGAAAAACAAAGCAATTTCTTATTTTCCTGCTCAATTATCCTTTTCTATATCTCAAAAATTCTTACTAAAATAAATAAATAGAATTAGCTAATTTTGAAGAATTTCGAGTTTGCGTTGCGTCTTCTGTTAATTTTATCAGGTATTGTTCATTCTCAATTTCAATTTCCTTTCATTTTTCAAACACAAACACGAGAAATTCAAGTGTTTGTGTTCTTCGTTACGAGGTGGAGAATCGAACCTAGGTGAAAGTTCAGTTAGCTAATCGACTTAGCTAACTGATTAAGTTTTGCTGCATCGAGACAGTATTTGACATGAATAGTGTAGTTAAAAGGTGGAGCTAGAATTTTAAATTTATAGGTTCAGGATTTTAGTTTGTCTTTTTTAAAGTTAGTGAGCTCTAAACTAAATAATTCGTACATATTTAGCGTTTTTTTAAAAAAAGAATACTAATAAGGTTTCTTTCTTAGTTTATTATATTTCAAGTCATAAAATGAAAATTTTCAGCTAATTTGCCGTATCAGCTAGTTACTCCAAAATGATATTATAAGATTTTTGAAGACATAATGCGTGTGTAGCTATAAAAATTCGTTATTAGAGGAAATGAAGGTGTCATATTTTTTTAAACAGAGTTATAAGGAAATAGTTTCATTCTTTTTTGAACCAAGGGATTATTAGTTTTGACATAAGTTTTAGAGGTTTTTTTCTTTTTCATTGAGTGTTATTACAATGGTGGTGTCCAAGGCAGTATAAGCTAATCTAGATTATCATAGTGTTAAGTTTGTAGGTTCTTTTGGGAGGAGAGTAGAGATGGAAGTTATGGTAGGGTAGAAACTAGAAAGTGTGTTGAGGGATATAGATGTGTCACTTGTGAGATTACACTCGGTATGTTGTTGTTGAATGTATCTGTTGTGTTTCGAAAATCCTAACGATTGTGGTTGTGAAGTTGTGATTTCAATCTAAATGTCGCTACACTTAAAAAGTTCTCGTATTGCATCTCATTTATTGTTAGTGTTACCTGCTATTGTTAATATCACAAGATAGATTATCATATTTTGCCTCATAAAATCATGCAACATACAATGTTTGTGCTCCTTGTGCTTGAACTTGTATTTTCTGCTTCTCTACTTCATTAGAAAACTCTGTTTTTCGATCAACGAGGGCTAGCAAACTGATCTATGCTTGTTCGTGTATCGTTTGCAGGTTGATATTTTGACAGATACAAGCTGTTAAGTGCGCGTACTAGGAGCGATTTGTGCTTAGAGTAGTTAATGATAGCCATATAGTATGGAATCACACCATCTGTATGGATATGGTGGGACTGATGTGAATTTGCCATATTCTTACTCTATGACTACTACTCCTTCGATACCTAATAGGCTGTTGGGAACATTGAAATTTGATTCGGGAAATTCTCCAAATTCTCCATTTGCAAACTATAATGATCCTGGTACCCCTACCACATTAAGTGATAGCCTGGAGCAACACAGCTCTACTGAAAATATTTCAGGGACTAGTCCTTGCAGTAATTCCTCGCGGGATTATAATCTTTATTTCTGCAGGCCTAGCCCCTCAGCTGATATCCGCCATAACAGTCTTCTGGTTTATTCTGGTGATAATTCTTTACTCCAGTATGCAAATCACAGTCACAACATGAAACGTGCGCTGCTTCAATTGGAGACCGCTTTAATGGGGCCAGAAGAAGTCACAACATATAGCCCTTCTGCAGGGGAAATTCAGCAGCCACAAGCATCAGGTCAGAGGTCCGGGATGTGGCACCAAGATGGCCAGGTTTCGGGTCGAATTGAAACACAGCCATCACATGTTTCTGTCTTTGGCATATCAGGCAATATAATTCAAAGTGAGAAGCATCACAAACCAATGGTGAATTATCCGTCACAGGGGATTCCTTTTGGCAACCTAAAGCAGCTGCTTATAGCGTGTGCCGGAGCTCTTGCTGAGAACAACTTGGATGATTTTGAAAAATTGATTGCCAAGGCAAGATGTGCTGTGTCCATTACTGGTGATCCAATCCAGCGTCTCGGTGCTTACATCGTAGAAGGGCTAGTAGCAAGAAAAGAAGCATCCGGAACCAACATTTACAGGGCTCTCAGGTGTAAGGAACCAGCTGGCAGGGACTTGCTTTCCTACATGCATATCTTATATGAGATATGCCCTTATCTAAAGTTCGGTTACATGGCAGCGAATGGTGCAATAGCAGATGCGTGTAGAAATGAAAATCGCATTCACATTATAGACTTCCAGATTGCACAAGGGACTCAATGGATGACTCTTCTTCAAGCTCTTGCTGCCAGGCCTAGCGGTGCACCTTATGTACGTATTACAGGTATTGATGATCCAGTTTCAAAATACGCCCGGGGAGATGGACTGACGTTAGTGGGAAAAAAGCTGGCAGCAATTTCTGAGAAATTCAACATTCCGGTTGAGTTTCATACAGTGCCAGTTTTTGCTCCTGATGTCACCAGGGATATGCTTGATGTGAGGCCTGGTGAGGCTCTGGCAGTAAACTTCCCTTTGTCACTTCACCACACACCCGATGAGAGCGTTGATGTTACTAATCCAAGGGATGAGCTTCTAAGGATGGTGAAATCGTTTTCTCCCAAGGTAGTCACTTTGGTGGAACAAGAATCAAACACAAACACTGCCCCCTTTTTCCCTCGATTTCAAGAAGCTCTAGACTACTATTCTGCAATGTTTGAGTCCATAGATGTAACGTTAGAAAGGGACAAGAAGGAGAGGATCAACGTGGAGCAGCATTGTTTGGCAAGGGATATAGTTAACGTCATAGCATGCGAAGGCCAGGAAAGAGTGGAACGCCACGAGCTATTAGGGAAATGGAAATTGAGGTTCACAATGGCAGGGTTCCACCAGTATCCTCTGAGCTCTTACGTAAATTCGGTGATAAAGAGCCTCATGAGGTGCTACTCAGAGCATTATACACTGGTGGAAGAAGATGGAGCTATGTTGTTGGGATGGAAAAAGAGGAACCTAATCTCTGCATCAGCTTGGCACTGAAGGAAAAAAAGAAAATTACGAATGGTGGACTAAGCTCCCACTATGTGCGGGGTCTAGTGAAGATCTAGTTTAGCAAATAACAAGTTTGTAAGTTCATTAAGTAGAGAAAGCAGCAGATGAAATAGCTTTTCTTGCATGTCATGTAGTTTCACTGTTCCATAGATAATTTCATGTATCAAAAACTATATTATTGTTTATAGACATCTCTTATTATGTTCATCTGTTTGTCCCTTTGGTTTGGAATTTTTCTTGCATAACCTTCAGGAAATGACACCAAATTTTGTAATGGAACAGTTGAAAACATTCGACTTTGGCTATAGATTTCTCAAGTAAAATTGGGGAAAATATTTGGCAAATAGTGTTTGTCCATACAATTTGTCATTATTTGACAAATGTTTTTGGTAAATAACCCAAATTCCCAAATACTAGGAAAAAACTAGTATTTGAGTTCAAATCTCATTATTTGGGAGCTTTTAAAAATTCAAATTCTACACTAAACTTTTACTTTTACAAAAACACCCTCTATAGAAGTTGTTTGCGCTATATTACATAATTTTTACGTGAGCACCAAAATAGTGATGACATATTCAGTGAATATGAAAGTGATGATATGATTGTTGATGAAAATGATGAACAATCGGCTTAAGTAACAAAGTTATGGGCTTCGTCTACTTCACCATGTATGAAATGATGCTTGTTGCACTCACTCCGAATTACCACATTGCTCTAGTGTCATGGACACTACTTGTTATTTGCTGCAACGAAGATCCAATTGACTTGTTGCGGAAGTCATGAGTCTTGTTACGTCGATGTTTCTATCTTGCTATATAATACAAATCTATGGTTAGTTTTGATCGTTTTTAAAACTTATGGATATAAATCATATTTCTTAAAAAAGTGAAATATGTTTCCCAAATACTATGGTCCAACACATTGTGAAATTTCGAGTCCGGAGCCAAAATGGCAATTTTTTTCTTCAAAAAAACATAAACATCAAATCAATTTTTTTTTTAACCAAAAGGGCAAAATTGCTCTTGAGGGAGCGATATTCTTCGGAGAAAATTAACTCTATCTACTCCGTTAAATCAAAATTGCTGCCACAACAGCGATTTTATCAATAAAAAAAAAACTTTTCTTTTTCATAAAATCTCTGCCGTAGCAGCGAATTTGTCAAAAAATTTCTTTAAATTTTATATATTTTTTTAAATAGCTGCTGAGCATCGTTTTTTTCAAAACTTTTTTTTTTCCAAAGCGTTGTTTTTAAACTTTTTTTTAAAAAGAAGTTTTGTAAATACAAAAAAAAGAGAATCGCTGCAATTGCAGCGATATTATTTTATTTTATTTTTTAAAAAAAGGCTGCTGAAGAAGCCATTTAAAAAAAGAAATTGAAATTTGACAAAATCGCTGCCGGTGCAACGATTTTTTTAAAAAAAAAATAAAATTTGATAAATTTGCTACTAAGACAATGATTTTAAGAATTTATTTTTAAAGAAAATCGACAAAATCGCTGCTAGGTTAGCGATTTTTGTTTATTTTTACGGAATAGATAGAGTTAATTTTCTTCGAAGGATATAGCTCCATGAGGAGCGATTTTTCCCTTTTGGTTAAAAAAAATTGATGTGTTGTTTATGTTTTTTAAAAGAAGAAAGTTGCCCTTTTGGCTCCGGACTCATGAAATTTCACCAAACTTTTCACCCAAATAAATATTTACCAAAAATATTTGAAAATCTATGATCGAACGCTAGCTAAGAGTTGGTGACATCCTAGCAAATTTCTCATCAACAAAACACACAAGAGATGTTGGTATATAAGGATGCAAATCTTAGACTATAATAATTAGTAACGCATTTTAAAGCCGTACAAATGTCCAAAATAGACAATGAGTTGGGCTTTTTCCTAAGAGGTGGGTAAGGGATATGACACTAGGGGTGTGCAAAAATTGAACCGATCAATAAATCGAACCGAAAAAAGTGTTATTGATTTATTGCTATTGGGTTAATGGTTTCTTAATGGTTTTATAAAAAAAATTATCAGGTTATAGGTTCGGTATTGATTTTCAATAATGGATTATTGGGTAAACCGATAACCCATTAAGAGTTAAAGACTATAGTAATTTACTACTTTTACATATACATACAAATTAGTAAATATTAATCTCAATATCTTAATAGTTATGTCTTTGTCATTTAGCCATCAATTCATACTTCACTCTGACTTTGCGTTTATAACTTTACAGTATACAAATCGTCAAAATCCAAAGTAAGAACCAAATTCCTCTTAATTTTTCTTTGTGTTACACATGTATAGTTCTTTTCATGTTTGTTATTATTATTTCTATTTTATGAGCTTTTGTAAAGTTACTGTAACACCTCATATTTTTATGATTGTCATTTTTTTAACGTATAGAAGGCTTATGAATCTAAATTTGAGAGTTTTATTGTCATACCGCACTTGACTTGATAACATTGTATTTTAATCAAAATCCAAAAATATTATTGTTTTCCTAATATATCTATAATTATAGATGGATTTCTTGGCTACGATGTATTAGTATATATATTTATTTTTATAAGAGTTCTATAAATTTAGTAGTATTTTAATGGAGATAATAAGTCTTGTTATGTCAAGAAATTATATTATAGTTATTATTTATTATTATTAATAGGTTTTGTTCAAAATATTTTTCCAACGACAAAGAAATTTACGGGCGGGATATTTTCGGGGGCAAGCCCGCTTTCCATTATTCAATAGGGCAAATTCCTCGCACATAATTAAGGGAGCCATTGAAAGGTGACTGGATTATATTATAATGTTAAAATTAAATATATTATCATGAACTTATGCAATACCCAAATATATGTGTATCATGGACTTATTCAAATTTTATAGATAAGGTAGAATATGGTGATGACATCACTCACTTAACGTGGGCGCAAAAGAAATTTTTAACAATAAATTTATTACACTTATATATTTTATTAAATTACTTGGACATCACTTTTTTAAAAATGTTTACTTTTCATTAACTTAAGAAGCAGTTGTCCATTTTTCTTTAATTAAAATAAAAGGAGTTGGCATCCTTTTATATATATATATATATATACAAGACATCGGAGCCCATGCTAGCACGGATTCAATATATATCATTTTTTGTTTCAATTTATGTGACAAAGACAAAATCAAAGAGTTAATCAAACTTTAATATTAATTTAAAATAGTTTAAATTTTTAATTATTGTTAACTATGGTAAATTTTTTTTAATGTCTTTTAACATTCTAAATTGCTAATTATTGTTGTATGATTTGTAATATCTTTTATGCAATCTTGAAATAATAAAGGTTATTTCTTCTTTTTCAATTTATGTGCTACTAATAAAATTTTGAGATTCAATCAATTTTTTTTGTCTTTGAAATATTTCTAGCTGTTAATTACTGTAATTTATAGTACTTTCTAAGAAATTTTCAAATAATATATATTATTTCATTTGTCCCAATTTATGTGTCACCGGTAAAATTTGAAGAGTCAATCAGATCTTTTATATATTTTTATATCTTTAAAATATTTAAGTAATTAATTATCGTGATTCATAATATTTTATACAATTATTTAGTATAGTAAAATAAATTTAAAAGAAACAAACAAAACGAATTTATCATAGGAAATTACCAAAGCATCCTTCAATACATCAATAATGGGTCCGACTTTTTGTTTTTAAGAAATTGCACATTCGAAGGATCCAAAGTGGAAAAATTGTGTAAAAAATGTGTATTTATTGTGATTTTGAATGTTTTGTGGGGTAATAGGACGCACGCAAGGTTAAAGTGTCTTTTTGAAAATCTGGGACAACTTCAAGTATCAGTTAATGTTTTTTCTCCAAAATCTAATTTACTTTCGTAAACTATGTGTCAGATCAAAATAAGATTAACAAATTCAAAAGGAATGAGTAATAAATAGCTCATACAATGACATAAATATTATTTAAAAGAAGTACTCCTTTTGGTTGAAAGCTAACAAGATAATTACAATGTAACTAAATAGTATAAAAATCTTTGCATTGTGGCTTATTTTATATATATATATTCACACCGCCACTACAACGAAAACATTCTACCCATTTATTTCCTTATTAAGTATGGATTATAGGAATAATGGTTGTATACATAGGTATGGATAATTTTTAATGACCCTTGAAAGCAACCTTTCAACTATATGCATATATAGCGAGAAGAAATTACTACTATGTGTTGCACAAATCTGCATAATACTTGGTTAAGAGGATTTTTGTGGAACAACTATTTTGGATGCTATGCTGGATCACCTACATGAAAATTGAATATCTAAAATAGATTATTCGAGCTTGAATTTAAGGTATATTAAGGTAAAATTCTCTTTTTCATTTCGCACGAAATTTTAAAATTTATAGATCATCGAATGAATTGTTTTTACTATTCTATCCCTAGAAAGACCCTCTGTGAAGGGCATTGGAAAGTCAGTTGATGTTATGCTTTGATTCAATCGTATTGTTCTTATACTTGTATCATTGTAAAGTGTGTTGCTGGTAAAGTTATCCTCTGTCAAGTTTCTTATTTCTTATGTCTATTCGCGAGCTATTGTCTTAAGACTAAGGCTGAAATATTGGAGAATTATCATGTTATACCCACGGGAGTTGTTAAGTCATTCTTTCTTGTCAAAACCTTTAACAAAAATGTTATTTGAAAATGATACTAATATTAAATCTTGTACTCTATTCTTTTTGTTAAGTATATGCTTGTCAAGAAACAAATTTTCTAAAACGGACCATACTATTATCAATTTGGTTCATTCATATAAATCAAGTTAAACATGTCAGTCTCCTTTTAAGTTCTAGATGACTGATTTTTTTTAACTTGAAGTCGAGTCAAAAGCATTGAATCCATTACGACTCTTTAGACCTAAATGGTTGTATGGAAAGTACAAGAGTTCATGAAAAGATTCTTCCAGAACCTTGAGTTCCTTTTGTATATCCTTAGGTTTAAGTTACCTTTCTGAAAACGAGTTAGGCACTTAGGTCTGTTCTGAAAGTATATGAGGTTCTATGAGGCGTTTACATGTTATATGAAAGTGAATACGAGATTATAAGAACATGAGTTCCAACGGGCCAAGGTTGGCAACATGAGTATGGTAACATATATGCATTACGAATCCATGACATGACTTGCTATGCATTCTACTTCTGAGATATAATCGGAAGGTATGTGGCCTATGTTGGAGAACTATATGCACAGCGGAAGCATATTAGAATCTTACTTCTTACATGAATAATAGATAACCAATAATCGTTTATGCTGGATCACATAATCATGCTAGAACACATAAACATACTGAAATTTAATTCGATAAATACCTCTTGAAGCGTGAACAGATACCTTCAAGCGAATCCCCAAGTTAGACGGACCTTCAAGTGAATCTACAAGATAGATATGGTCTTCTACAGTGATCCCAAGTTCACATCTGAACTCTCTCAATACTTGGGTGGGCAAGTATGAATAGAAAACTAACCAATCTAGGGCTAGAATAATCCCTAATTATAGAGATTTCTTCAAAGTCCAAAGAGGAGAACCAAACACACATTATTTTTCTTTAACCGAAAAATACACGCTAGTTTTCTTTTTATAAGAAAACTAACGCCTCTCCCCTTTTCCCTTTATAATTAGGATTCTGAGTTCTAGTTAAATATGAGCACTGGAGGGACCTCATAATTAATTATTGAGGCTTCCTATTATGGAAATAATTCCAACTAATTAATTTGAATTATTCTTACCATAATAAATTACAAATCATTCCACTAGAAATTCGCAATTGCACTCCTCTATTTATATTTTGTAATTCCCCATTAAACACTTATGTAATTCCCCATGTTAAGATTTCGGATACTAATCAATAAATTAAATTACTGACGAATTTAACTTAATGATTAATTTCCTTTAGAGCACTACTTAACCTATTTTATGTGTCGGATTCATAAATTCACTTGCAAGGTTTGACACGATGAAAACTTATAAGTTTCTCAAAAAGGCATATCAATCAATCTCTATAACGAGACATGGATTTCATCAACTAACTTATTATTTCACCAATATATATTATTATCATCCAACTTACCAGGCATNTTTAACCATCAGAATTGTTATAATGTACTATATCTAAATGCATGGTTAATAGTATATACCCTAACAATCTCCCACTTAGATATTTAATCTTGAAAATTGTTAGAGTACTATGTCTAAACACATGATTAATAGTATATACCCTAACAGCCTATTGCCTATATTTATACGTATGAGACACAGATGGCCACAAGTTGGCGAATATGATGTCGGTTCGCTACCGAAAGGCACTACCATTTCTAGCATTTGGTTGGGTATGTCATGCATTTGCATCTATATATATATATATATATATGTACTCACGATATACGATTAAATGAGCATATCATGCATATTTAATTACTAGGAGGTTAGATGTCATCCAGGGAGGCTACTAGAGTTCCAGTTTCAGGTGGTATGTCTATTACCCTTTCTATCACAGCTATTTATGACATCATTTTCCGCCTTACATACCAGTACATTTTTATTCGTACTGACGTCCCATTGCTTGGGGATGCTGCATGTCGTGCTACAGGTTTGAGCAGATATCTTGATCAGCCTTCGTCACAGGGGTGTCGTCTCAACTGAGGATTGATAAGCTCCATTCTTCCTGGAGTTGCTGGCTGTTTATAGATTTTACATACTTGAGTTTTGTATATAGTTATTGGCATCGTTGGGGACTTACCCCAACCAGTTGAGTTGTAGTATTCGTAGAGACTTGTGGACATTTTTGGTTGGGTCTTCTCAGCTTTCATTTATAGCCTTATCGGTTTATTGTATTCATAGTCTCAGATGATGCCTGGTCGGCATGCTAGTTCATTATCAGTAAGTTGGCCTTTTCGGCCTACTTTTTGTCTTTCATATTGTTATGACCTTGCCGATATAGTTATTTTGTTTCAACAAGTTATTGTGGCGGCCTTGTCGTCCCTCACCGTTTCATTTCCTTTATGTGTTCGCTCGGTCAAGTAAGGAACTGGGTCTCTGTTGCGCCTCCGCTGGATAGGGGCGTGACAATTACATTATTGTCTTGTCGCGTCAAATTTATTAGAGAAGTCATATATTTTTTTATAAGCATTTTCTTATTGATTAAATCGAAAATCGAATCGTTAAGGAACAAAATCGATAAAAAATTATCTTATTGGTTCATTATTGATTTAGCGTATTTAAAAACCGAAAATCAATAAATCGAACCGATAATACATAAAATCGAACCGAACCGATCCGACCGATGCACATCCCTATATAACACCCTAGGCAAGCTCTCATAGGGTATAAAATTTGTGCAGGCCTAAATTAAAAATGGGCTATTACAAAGAGAATATAGGCAAGCTCTCATATGGTATAAAATTTGTGCAGGCCTAAATTAAAAATGGGCTATTACAAAGAGAATATTTCCTTTTCGTATAAATTATAGGAACCACATATTATAAGTACTAAATAACATTCTATCCCTTCTAGTTTTCTATTTACCAAAAATCCCTTAAAAATGATGTTTGCGGGATACATTGCGTTGTGCACGGGATACATTAGATTTGATACATTCCACATAGTGGGATACATAACGTTGTGCACGGGATACATTAGGTTTTATACATTCCACATAGCGGGATACATAACGTTGTGCACGGGATACATTAGGTTTTATACATTCCACATTGCGGGATACATAACGTTGTGCACGGGATACATTAGGTTTTATACATTCCACTTAGCGGGATACATAGCGTTGTGCACGGAATACATGCGGGATACATAATGTTGTGCACGGGATACATAGTGTTTGATACATTCCACATATCGGAATACATAGCGTTGTGCACGGGATACATGCGGGATACATAGGTAAATAAGAGATTTTTGAAAATTTTGAAATAAGTAGGGATAAATGAATATTAAGATAAGTAAAGGAGTGTAGTTAAGTAATTTGTCCTTCCTTTTTAGCACATTATCTTTGTGAACTATAGAAAGTAGAAACAAATGAAAGGCCCAATTGGCATGCCAGCTCTATTGTGTGTGTGATAGAAAAAAATTATTTGGTGCATCACACAATAAATATACATAATCAAATTATATACCAATTAATCCCATTAGTATTAATGAGAGTGTTTAGACTTTAGATATTGTTTTTTTCCAACTAAACAAGGCTTCTATTAATTCATTAAGGACATGAATCATGATACGTCCAACAAAATATATAACATTATTTTTCTGACAAGAATATCTTTTCAGTCAGTAAACTATATAATTTAGGCTATTTACACTAGGGTATACATCACCGGGTTGGTTCAAAATTTTCAAATATCAAACCAAATTATTTGTGTACAAAAATTTAATTTATAACCCAAACCAAACTAATAAAATTAGGATTTTTTCGGGTTTTTCAACCTCGAGTTGGTTCGGATTTTTCAAATACCAAACCAAACCAAACCATTGTGTCGAATTTTTAAATTTATAAATCAAACAAAACTAATAAACCTCAGATTTTTTCAGATTTTTGGATTTTTTCCGGTAAAGTTTGCATACAAACATATAATTAACTTGTGCTCCAAATATTTCTTTAGTCCAAACAAAATACAATTATCGAAGGTGTTTCTTAAGAAAATAACACAAAATATGAGATGAGTACTGATAACACTAAAATATTCAATAAAAAATAATAATGAAATCATCATATAAAATAAATATTGCAAAGTCATAATGAAAATGATCATAATTTAAAAGTACTAAATCATGCTAAAATAAGTTTAATAAGTATTAGTTACATTACTAAATATTTAAGGAAAATTGAAATTAGATTATGTATTTTAATTGTCTAAACCAATGTAAAACTAAAGAACAAATATTCAACATTATTGTCATTCTTAGTGTTGAATTGATTTCCTTTTTGCATTAGTATTAATTTGATTTTAATTTAAGTTTTATTATAATTATCAACATCTATGAACTATAATCTTTATTGGACCATTCCAAATTCTAAGTTTTAAACTTTAATTAATATATTAAAAGATAAAACTATGAAATAGTGTAAGAAATATTTTAAAATTATATCAAAGTAAATATTTTTATGTAAAAAATAAAATTTTAAAATTACATATATAATGTCGGGTTGGTTTTTTTTGTTAAAACCAAACCAACCCAAATATAGTCGGGTTTTTTTTTCAATATCAAACCAAGTTAAACCAAACCACTAGTCGGGTTTTTTTTCCGGTTCAACTCTATTTGCGATTTGATTCAGTTTTCGGTTCGATTTTTTTACACCCCTAATTTACACGTTGGTAAGAGGTCAAACACACGCCTCTTGACATGTCATCAAAAGATGCTTAATAGACCCAATTTAGGCACGTTAAAATGTTTAATAGTACAAACTTTAGTTTAGACAGCAAAATAAAAGTACCAAAATAATATAAAGTCAATTTGCATGACAAAATGCTTTTGAAGACCAAATCCTTTGTAGGGTCCAATTATGGTAATTCCACCAAATTTTACAGCTACAACGCAAAAGTAATTAAGATGCATATCTTCCTGTTTATTTAAAAATACTGCTCCTAATTAGTAAGAAAAATAATTTCATAATGGTTTTCCTGATTTGTCACATTCTGTTTTAATCCTTAAAAAGGATATTAATTCATGTTTAATGTTAATGAATCACTGTCCAATTAAAAGAAAAAGATTCAAATAAATGACCTAAATCAATGGCTAGATTCGTATTCAAATACTAAACCGAAACCAAATCTAGTTAATGAATCTAATTAAGGTAATTTTGGACTGCTAATTTTTTTTTCTTCCTGATAATGCTTTGGGAAGTATGAAAATGTGTGATAATGTTTTTTTCTAGGCACGGACGGATGGAGAAAATCACCTATATTATTCTTCCTTCAACTGAAATTTGAACTGAATTTCATTATTTTAAACTATTTCATTAACTAATAGGTCACATCTTGAATGCAATATGAATATGTCAATAATATTTACTACTATTTATGAAGTAAAATGACTAGAGATATAAAATCAAAATTTTAACCATACTAAATAGTATAATTTTCAAAGAAAGAGCCTTAATTAGCATAAGGTGGCTTCACCACCACCTACATAATAATGGAACAATAAAATTATGACGCTCATATAAATTATAACACAAATTTACATGATACGTACATTTTTAAATAATATTATTGGAACTCAAAACAAATAATACATATTATGAACCAATAACAAAGATCAGCAACCAAAGGAATCAAGATATTAAAAAATTAACTTAAATAGTCATTTATTTAATTAATTAAACTAAATTAAATTTGACAAATACTTAATACATATATAATTTACATATATCAAATTAGAAAACTAAACAACAAATTTGTCCTTGCTACATATTTGTCCTGCTATTTACGTGAAAGATCACAAAAAGTATTAAATGTAAAAGGAGGGTCGAAGGGATGACAACTTTATAAGCGGTTGTTGAAATAACTATATTTGTTTTAAAATAAAATAATTGTGACACAAATTATTAATTTCGTCTTTAAATTATTAACAGTCTTAAAACCACTTATTTACTTGATTAAATAAACTTAAATATAGCAAGTGGTCTCAAACTCTTATAAGAGCATATAACTCTAACTTAAAAACATAAAAAAGTGTTGAAAATATCATTAAACTTGATGAGAAATTAGGGGTGTATTTCACTCACGTTGCAATATCAAGAGTGTATTTAAGTTCAATTAGTCAAGTAAAAAAGGTGTTTTTAACGCTATCAACACTTCATGAATGAAACTAATAATTCACGCCAAATTAAAAATATTTTCAAATACTCTCCTCTAAAATAAAATTAGGGAAAAGGGTCGCATGATATATCCCTTAACTTTGTCATTTAGAACTGATATACCCCCGTTATGAAAGTGACTTATTATAAATATCCTTATCGTTAGAAAAATGGCTCACATACACCCTGACCATAACAAAGTGAGCTCACATTTACCCTTCATCTAACAGAAGTGAAAAAATAAGTTCTAAATTTATTTTTTTGACTTTAAATTTTAAAAATATTCATGTAGGGGTATATATATGATCCTTCTAGCAAAATTCAAGATATATTTTAATCTTTTTTATACAAAAATTATTTTTTGACCTTTTTAATTATCATTATTCGAGTTTCTTATTCTTTTCTCTTCTTTCATTCTTTGGTGTAAAAAAAATTCAAAACTATTTTTTTTACGGCTATACTGTAATTTAGTTTTTGTATTTATATAAAAAAAGGGGTATCTATAATAACTATTACAAGAACATTAGTGAAATATAAATAAATTTGACCATCAAAATAATAAATTTAAATTAATCGTTGAAACAAAAAGGTAAAAGAAAACGTGTCAGGAGGATCAAATATAACCCATATGGATAATATTTTTTTCAAAAAAATTAAAATTAAAATTAATTTTTCCAGTTCTATTAAATAAAAAGATATATGTGAGTTATTTGTATAACACTAGGGTATATATATAAGTAACTTTTATAACAAGAGATCTATCAGCTTTAAATAACAAAATTGGGGACATATAAAGCCATTTTCCTATAAAATAAACATGTTTTTCACAAAAATATCCTTAATTGACAGCTATCATGTCCTAAACAATTCCATAATCCTAATTTGAAAAAAACCCTATAAAAAGAAAGGCTACTTCTCTTTCCCTTCTCACCAACAAACCTGCAACTCACAAAAACACATGCATTAGCCGCCAATCCCATCCCAAACAAAAAAACCAAAAAAAATGTCAAAATCCTCTTCAGTAGATGAAAATCTACACGATGACCTTCGGTCACCGCTTATTCCGTCGGCTGCAGCAACAGCAGCCGACGGATATTCGAAACAAAAAAAAGTAACAATGGATCAAATGTTGGAAAAATACTGCGGCGATTTCGGTTGGTGGCAATTTAGTCATTTCGTATTAACGAGCTTTGCTTGGGCTCTAGAAGGAATTCACACTATGATTATGATTTTCGCCGATCGTGAACCGGCTTGGCGGTGTTCGACGAACCGGTTGTGCGATTCGACGGCGAAAAGTGTGTGCGGTCTTGAACCGGGTTCATGGGAGTGGACCGGTGGAGCTGCAAGTTCTACGGTTTCAGAGTTCGGTTTAATTTGTGGACAGAAATATAAAGTTGGGCTTGTCCAATCCTTATTTTTCGCTGCCTGCATGATCGGTATGTTTGTTACTTTCTCGATTAATTTATTTGTTCGATTTTAACTTAACACTAACGGGTTGTTCTAGGACAAGAAAATAGTGATGGAATAAAAATTTTGTATCTTGTTTGGTTGTTATGTTTGAGATAACTTATCGCACTATTTACATATAGGATAAATTATTCCATATACATGATTGAATAAGTTATTCCGAAATAATTAATCTCAAGATAATTAATTTTGAGATAACTTATTCCTAATCAAACGACCCTATAAAAAAAATATGTAGAGTGAGGCGTAGCAATATATTATATTACATTTAATTATTTACCACACCACATGTTTATCTTTGGATTATTTTGTCCTTTTTATCACTTTGTACAAAGTTGACGAGGATGTGTTTTTTTGGGAATATTTTATAAAATGATTGAAACCAAATCTTTGTTTGCTAACGAATTGTTAATAATTCATATTCTAAGTTTGTCAAAATCTCAATTTTAAATTAAATGAGAACAAAAAAAAAATGAAGGTAGACGACAATGCATGTCAGAGAGACATAATAAATTGAAGATAAGGACAATAATAATATATGGAGTTTCCTACTCTCTTTTAATCGAGTTCATCGTATAAGACTTGCTTAAGCTGATTAACATTTTCGATACAATTTGTGAGTGTTTTATAATTTATAAATTATTATATTAAAGTTAAATTTATCTTCTTGCAAAAAGAAGAAAAGTCGGGATAAACTTGACAAGTGAAGGATACAAAAGTATAAAGTATATACTTTTAGGTTAGTATTAGAATATCCTCTTTTTTTCTTACTAATTCCATACTACCCACAATTTGAATACTTAAGAATATGCTTGCCCGATCCGTATCTTCCCTCTTTCCATGTGTGAGGTAGATAATAGTTACAATCAAATTTTAATTCAATCTGAAAAGTTAGTTCAATTGGTTATAAGTATCGTCGTTCCAAATTAAGTAATTCATCATTCACTAATGCTAGATAACACGTTTAAGATCCGATTTAGAATGTGAATAATATAAGATAGAAAGTTTAATATTTAGCGAATTATGAATAGAAGTGGTAAATTATGAATTGTGATGAGTATAATATAATAAAAAAATCTAAGATTTAGATCAATTTTGAAAATTAATTTATGAGATGAGAATTATGTTAAGTTGTATATAAGGAGACCAAGTAACTCATCGTAGGTGCTCTCTTTTATCTCAATTAATAATAATAATATGAGTGTTGGCAGATAGGTTAAGAGAGAGAGAGAGTTAATGATTTGTAAAAAATATATATGATTAAGAAGAAGTCATATTACTAGTGTGATTATAAGTTGTCTAATTAAGGATTAAATTTTTTAACAAAATTAAACTATTTTAAATTAAGTTAAAAAGAAATATGAATTAGAGTATTAAAATAGGCTGCTTTTATTTTCCCTCAATAACTCATCAAATAAAAAAAATAACTCTGGAGCAAGGAGAGGAGGTGTTAGGTGTATCGAGAATTCGAGATATTCATGAATTATTACTAGTTATTACTCAAAATAAAATATACGTATGGACCAGACAAAGCTTATTAATGTCACACATGTTACTTGGCCAGATTTTTTTAGAATAATTAAATATCACTATTATTATTATAATAATAAATACTGTTGTGATCCACAGAGCATCCTTATCAAAATTATTATTGATGATGACAAGCAGTTTCTTTTTATTTGTCCATTTATTTATTTTAATTTAAAGCTCCCTTTAATTATTTTGTATGACACGTTGTTTATTTTCCCATGCATCATTGACACGTGTAAGATTAACATCCTACCACCGAAAGAACGTTGTATGATGCACCACCAAATATTGGTCCAAAAATATTTTGTACATAATTTAGATAAATATTACTACTATGAAAGGTAATGAAAAGTGTGAATTACATGGGATTTTCCGGGAGATTAGTATGAAAATCCGTAGGAAACTTATTTTCCTATAAATTTTCATATTATTTTTCAGGAAAATTCCCATGTAATTCACACTTTTCTTGTATTATGAAAGATGGGGTTAGACTTGGGAGGGTAGGGGTGTAGGATGATAGAGATATGTTAAAGATGAGGTATGCTGAAGAGTGAGGAGAACACGATTAATGTAAAATGTTATTTATGGAATTTATTCACTCTACTTTATTAGTGATACCATTTATTTTTATTTTTGAAGAATTTTTTTTGTAGAGTATATCAATTGAACATGTTAGAATTGACACACCCATAATTATCTCTGTGAATTATGTTCTAAAAAGTATTTTCTATGACATTTTATTTTACTATAAGACGAACAAATTGAAACGAAAGAAAGGAAATATCGGTGATTGTGTTAGTAGTTGATAGTTAATATGACTAAAATTCTGTTAAAACACTTTCAAATTAATGATTTTCAGGTGCTGGAGTATTTGGACATTTATCAGATTCCAAATTGGGAAGAAAAGGCTCTTTAACCATAGTTTGCATTATGAATGCAATCTTTGGTTGTTTAACTGCAATTTCTTCGAATTACTGGACTTATACCTTATTCCGCTTTCTCTCCGGTTTCAGCACGGGCGGGACTGGCCTTTGCGCGTTCGTTCTTGCAACTGAACCCGTTGGCCAGTCCTGGCGTGGCGTAGCCGGAATGTCCACTTTCTATTTTTTCTCTATTGGAATAGCCGCCTTATCCGCCATTGCATATTTCTTCCAAACGTGGCGATCACTCTACATTGCTTCATCAATCCCATCAATTATATTTGTTATCTTACTACTTCCTTTCATTCACGAGTCACCTCGTTGGTGTCTCGTGAGGGGGAAAGTTGACGAAGCCATGAAGATCATGCGTAAAATTGCTAAATCCAACGGTAAACATCTCCCTGATGACGTTGTTCTCGCCCTCGATAGTGAAGTGAATGATGATGTTCCTGATTCTCAATCTGTATCAAAAGAAGCCCTAAACGGATCCTTATTAGATGTACTGAGGCTTCCTTTGACGCGATTCCGGTTATTCTTAGCTGTGGTGATCAACTTCCTTTGCTCGGTCGTTTATTACGGGTTGAGCCTGAACGCTGTCAACCTCGGGACCAACCTCTACCTTAACGTCACCCTTAACGCGGTTGCTGAAATGCCTGCCTATTTTTTAACAGCATTGGTGTTGGACAAGCTTGGTAGAAAGCCGTTAGCGATAGGGACAATGTGGTTCAGCGGTATATTCTGTCTAGCTGGAAGTTTGGCGAAGGGTGATGGTACGTGGAAACTGGTTCGGATGGTTTGTGGAGTGCTAGGGATATTTGGCATGGCGGGGACTTACAATTTACTATTCGTGTATTCGATGGAGTTGTTTCCGACTGTGGTGAGAAATGCTGCGTTGGGATGTGCAACGCAGGCGTCGCAGATGGGGGCCATTTTGGCCCCCTTTGTAGTTGTTTTAGGGGGTGGGATACCATTTGCTGTGTTTGCGTTTTGTGGGATTGCTGGAGGTTTATTGGTAATTTACTTGCCAGAGACTTTAAACAGGCCATTATATGATACAATGGCTGGAATGGAAGAAGCTGAAACAAAGAAACCAAGCATTTTATCTTAGTTTGCTAGGTTTTGAGAACTACTTTTTTGTGTATTTTTTGTTGTTGAATGTAATTTTGGATTGGATTGTACTAAGAGTTCATCTTGTATTAGGTAGTTATAAGGCATGCCTAGTCATAACAAGGCAAGCTTTAAATTGTGCTCTATGGCGAGTGATGGTGAAGGATGGAGGGTGGTCAGTTGAACATCCTTTGCGAAAAAATTATATAATATATTCTAAAAAAAAGTATTCGCCCCATTATATATCATGTTACTTTCTATATAATGGACAATATTGTAACGAAGGGAAAAAAATGCAATATAATAACCTTCGATCCAAGACATTAACTAAATAAGATTCAATCATTAGGGAATGATTTACTAACGCTTCATCCTGATCAATCAGCTTGAATGTAATTTGGATCAGTAATGAGAATGTCAAACAAAAAAAGCACCAAAACAATAGTAAATGTGGATAGATATATGATATTCCTTTAGTCCTATTTTGTGAAACATTATTTGCTTTATACGGTGTTTAAAAAAAAGTTGTAAAGCTTATGACTTACCATCAGTGGAATTTTCGTTGAGGAGTTCAAGAAAAATATGCTAAATAGTGCCCTGACAAATAAGCATGTCAAATCACACATGCATGGTAACAATGATTCATATTGATCATACTATCGCTTGTCCGCATACAATAAATCAATTTCTAGCTAAATCACTTTAGTGAAAAACAAAATGAATTTAAAACATGCTATAGTTGGAAATCCACTAGAGGAATTATCACTCACAGTACTTCCGTCGAAATAGCTCCACGCACTCTCCTTCCAGTGATTATGCCACACAATTTCAATAATCTAAAATCACAACATGATGTTTAGATACTATTTAACTCTAAATGTTTCTAGATACAATATCTATAGTTTATGAACACTTCTAACCACAAGTAATTAAGCTGCCTATCTTTTTAATTGACACTACAACTACTATTTGGCTTAACTTCTTTATCCTAAGAACATGGTTCCAACAATCTCTATTAGCAGATTATGATGCGGAACTTTGTAATTACCAGCAAGAATATACCACTATATTAATACCAAAAATCAGATTTTCAGTTTTTTCCAAACTTAAAAGCTTAAGAGAAGGTCTCACGTCCTAAATGTTATTTCTATATATGTTTAACAAAGGGTGAGTTCAGAGGTGAAAAGTATATTGACAACTCACTTGCAAAGTCGAGAATGGAGAACAACCGTGGGGTCTTCTACAATACTGCTTGTTTTGGATTTTAGAGATAAAATCCTTTACTAGTGTTGAGTTCAATTCTCTTCTACTATTTTTTTCCTTTCCTTTGCTTCGTCTCTCTTACTCTGTTTTTTTGTTTTGTTTTCTCCAGCTGTTTGAGTCGGACAACTTCTAAGTTGAAACACACGCTGCCTCTTTTCTGTTTTTTAAGCCTCTTCCACTGCCTCTCTCAATCTTATCTAATAATTAATTTACTAAGGAGGTGGGTAAAACTTGGGAATTAAGCAGTCAACAACAGGTGTGTTAGGTAAATTAATTAGTTGCTTATTTTAAATGGGTTTGTCCCAAAGCTTTAAGTCGCTACATTCTCTCCCCCTTAAGAAAATTCGGTCCCTGAATTTTTAAACTTATATATATATATATATATATATATATATATATATACTTGCGGGTCTGAATAAATGAGGATACTTGGCTTGCATCACCTTCTCGTCTTCCCATGTTGCCTCCTCGCTAGAGTGATTTTTCCATGCTACTTTCACTGTCGCCATCTCTTTCAAACGTAGCTTCCTTACTTGTTTGTCCATTATAAACATTGGTTCCTCTTCATAGGTTAGGTTCTCATCCAATTGGATGTTTGATGCTTTTAGCACATGTGAAGGGTCTGGTATGTACTTTCGTAGCATTGACACATGAAAGACTGAATGTACTGAAGATAACTGAAGTGGAAGTGCTACACGATATGCAACAACACCAACTCTAGCAAGTATCTCATATGGTCCAATATATCTTGGACTCAGTTTTCCTTTCTTCCCGAATCTTAACACACATTTCATTGGTGATACACGTAAGAACACATGATCTCCCACTGAAAACTCCAACTCTCGATGTCTTTTATCTGCATAAGCCTTTTGACTACTTTGGCCCACTAGCAATCTTTGCCTAATTAATTGAACCTTGTCAATTGCTGACTTCACCAGATCTGGACCCAATACCTTAGCCTCACCAGCCTCAAACCACCCAATGGGAGATCGACATCCCCTTTCATATAACGCCTCGTAAGTTGCCATATGTATGCTCGCTTGGAAGCTATTATTGTAAGCAAACTCCGTCAACGGTAGATATTTGTCCCAACTACCACCAAAATCAAGAACACAAGATCTCAACATATTTTCAAGAGTCTGTATNTACACGATATGCAACAACACCAACTCTAGCAAGTATCTCATATGGTCCAATATATCTTGGACTCAGTTTTCCTTTCTTCCCGAATCTTAACACACATTTCATTGGTGATACACGTAAGAACACATGATCTCCCACTGAAAACTCCAACTCTCGATGTCTTTTATCTGCATAAGCCTTTTGACTACTTTGGCCCACTAGCAATCTTTGCCTAATTAATTGAACCTTGTCAATTGCTGACTTCACCAGATCTGGACCCAATACCTTAGCCTCACCAGCCTCAAACCACCCAATGGGAGATCGACATCCCCTTTCATATAACGCCTCGTAAGTTGCCATATGTATGCTCGCTTGGAAGCTATTATTGTAAGCAAACTCCGTCAACGGTAGATATTTGTCCCAACTACCACCAAAATCAAGAACACAAGATCTCAACATATCTTCAAGAGTCTGTATGGTTCTCTCTGACTTACCGTCGGTTTGTGGGTGGAATGTCGTACTCAATTCCACTTGCGTTCCGAATGCCCCTTGGAATGCTTTCCAGAAGTGTGAGGTGAACTGGGATCCTCTATCCGATATAATAGAAATTGGAACTCCGTGAAGCCTAACAATTTCATCAATATAAATCTGTGCATAGCGTGCGCCATTATAGGTAGTTTTGACCGATAGGAAGTGTGCTGACTTTGTTAATCGATCCACGATCACCCATATAAAATCATAACCCTTAAGAGTTCATGGCAATCCAGTGATAAAATCCATGGTAATTCACTTCCATTTCCATTCTGGTATCACAAGTGTTGCATCAACCCTGTAGGTCTTTGGTGTTCAGCTTTAACTTGCTGGCAAGTCAAACATCGAGTGACATAACTCGCAACATCTTTCTTCATACCCTCCCACCAGTACAACTGATGAAGATCTTGGACTCTTGGTACATTTTTGTGGATCCTGGATGAACTGAGTACTTAGAGCCATGCGCTTCTTCAAGCAAAGTTTGTCTCAAACCGTTAACATCTGGTACACAGACACGATTGCCAAGTCGCAATACCCCATGACTATCCACGATAAAATCTTTATTCTTGTTAAGAACACCTTCGTCTCTAATTTTGCACAACCGCATGTCTAGGTATTTCTTTGCCTTTATATCCTCCATTAATGAGGACTTCGCTTGAACACATGCCAATAATGAACATGCATGCCCTAAACTAAAGTCTACTCCACTTTCTTTCAATTTGTGAATTTCTCTTGCTAATGGCCTCCTTGTTAAGGTAAGGTGGGCCAAACTCCCCATTGACTTTCGGCTCAGCGCATCAGCTACTACATTAGCTTTGCCTGGATGGTACAAATTGCACATTCATAGTCTTTCAATAATTCCACCCATTGCCGTTAAATAAAATCTGTTACTTGTGTTGAAGGGGTTCAATATTAATTATATAACATACAATATAGATTTGATCTTATATACAGAGTAATTTTTTATAATCCTTAGATATTTGTGTAGTTATATTTTTTTTTGACGGGAGTATGTAGATGTACTCAAACAAGGTGAGATCAAATATTATAATATCGTAGTTATTTTAACAGTGCTTACAACACTTTTTTCCCAATCAATGGCTTATTTTCAATTTCAAACACTTGAACAAATGTTTAAAACTTTCTTTTATTCAACTAACTAATCCAAAGCTACCAACCCAGGTTTTGCTTCAGCCTCTTGCAATCCATCCATTGTATCATAAAGTGGCTTGTTTAACGTCTCTGGTAAATACATTACCAAAAATCCTCCAATAATACCACATGCCCCAAATACAGCAAACGGCACGCCGCCCCCTAACACAACTATAATTGGAGCCAAAATCGCCCCCAAACTCACGGCTTGCTTCGAGCATCCTAGTGCTGCATTTCTCACTACAGTTGGAAACAATTCCATGCCATACACGAGCAGCAAATTGAAAGTACCAGATATTCCAAATATCCCAAGCAATCCGCACACCATCCTAACAATTTTCCAGGTCTCATCGGTACTCTTCAAAAAACTCCCCACTAAGCAGAAAATCGCACTGAACCACATTGTCCCTATGGCTAACGGCTTTCGACCAATCCTGTCAAGCACTAATGATGTTAATAAATAGGCAGGCATTTCAGAAACTGAATTAAGTGCAACGTTGAGGTACAAATTAGTTCCGAGATTAACCGCGTTCAAACTCAACCCGTAATATACAATGGAACAAAAGAAGTTAGTAGCCACAGCTACGAACAACCGAATCCGTGTGACAGGAGACCTTATTACATCTAAAATTGATGCTTTTTTGGTATTGAATTTAGAATTAGGGATATCGTCCTTGGATACTTCACAATCGAGGGCAAGAACAACGTCATAAGGAATGTTTTGTTTGCCATTAGAAACCGCGATTTTCTGCATAATTTTCATAGCTTCGTCTACTTTTCCTCTAACGAGGTACCATCTAGGTGACTCGTGGAGGAAAGGTAATACGAAGATAACGAAAATAAGGGAAGGGATTGAAGAAGCAATGTAGAGAGATCGCCACGGTTGGATGAAATAAGCAATGGCGGATACAACGACTATTCCAGTAGAGTATAAATATAAAGTGGACATTCCAGCTACGCCACGCCATGATTGGCCAACGGGTTCAGTCGAGAGAACAAAAGCACAAAGGCCGGTCCCACCAGTGCTGAAACCGGAGAGAAATCGGAACAAGACGTACGTCCAGTAATCGGAAGAGAATGCAGTTAGAATACTAAAAATAGCATTCAAAATGCAAATTATTGCCAGGGAGCCTTTTCTCCCAAATTTTGTATCTGATAAATGTCCAAATACTCCCGCACCTGAAAAAAATAAAATCAATTTTAAATGTGTTACCATATATTATCTATATTTTCAAAATATTACGTATCATACTACTAATTAAAAAGTTTCTATCATATATTGAGAATATATATGTATTTTTGCTACCAAATACATTAAAATAGAGAGAGAGGCGAACGAGATTGTTATGTATCTCAATTACATGCTAATCACACTAGATATACACTAATACATATATTTGTATGTATCTGAGATACTATATACAGGGGCGGCTCAACATAATTTGTGGCCTAAAGCAAAATTTTTATTAGAGGCCTAAAATCTATATAAATTTTATCTATATCTATTTATTTTTCTAAATTTCTAGACGTAAATTACTACTTAATATCTTTTATATAAATGATTTTTCAAACACTTTTTTTTTAATTATTAGTTTTAAGTAAGATTTTATCAATTCAACATTGAAAAACATCATTTTATTGAGACAATTATTATATGAATTATTAANCAAAGGCCGGTCCCACCAGTGCTGAAACCGGAGAGAAATCGGAACAAGACGTACGTCCAGTAATCGGAAGAGAATGCAGTTAGAATACTAAAAATAGCATTCAAAATGCAAACTATTGCGAGGGAGCCTTTTCTCCCAAATTTTGTATCTGATAAATGTCCAAATACTCCTGCACCTGAAAAAAATAAAATCAATTTTAAATGTGTTACCATATATATTATTATTATTATTATCTATATTTTCAAAATATTACGTATCTTACTACTAATTAAAAAATTTCTATCATATATTGAGAAAGATATATATGTATTTTTGCTACCAAATACATTAAAATAGAGAGAGAGGCGAGCGAGATTGTTATGTATCTCAATTACATGCTAATCACACTAGATATACACTAAATACATATATTTGTATGTATCTGAGATACTATATACATAGGAGAGTGACAAGCGAGATGGGAGAGGTGCTACAGAGCCGAACAAGATTTGTTATGTATCCCAAATATACGCGAATCCACTTGAATATAATGAATCTAGAATAAACTACACCTAGTTTTAACCCCATGTATCCCAAGATACATGTATGTGGACATATCTAAACGTATTTGGACGCACCAAAATCTTGGGGTGTGCATTCCATTTTTCGGTTTGGGTTTCTACTATTCGGTTCGGATTTTTCGGTTTTTGATTTTTAAAAAGTGTAACTCAATCCAAACCAAAATAAATTTGGTTTGGTTTTTCTCTTTTCGATTCGGTTATTCAATTATGTCACATATATATACATAATTCAGTTTTTATTTTTATATTTTGGTTTTTATATTTCTAAATACGAAATCAAACAAAAAAAACAAATAAAGTAAATTATAAATCCAAAACCAAACCAAAAAACCAATCCAAATTAGAATTTGTTTTGGTTTTTCAGTTTAATCCAAATAGTGCACACCCTTATCAAAATATATAATATTGCAAACTAAAGTGTATGTAAATAAATATCTCCTAAACTATATCAAAAGTAACAATTTTGATTTTTCAATTATAACAACTAAAAAGTGGCTATTTGTGAAAGGAGGTACCGATCATGCAGCCAGCGAAAAATATAGATTGAACAAGTCCAACCTTAAACTTGTCTCCGCATATTAATCCGAATTCGGATATCGTAGAACTTCCATTTCCACCCGACCATTCCCATGAGCCGGGCTCCGAAGAGCAACGGCTCGTTGTACCAGCGTGGCTTGTCAAATAATGCCACGCTGGTTCACGATCCGCAAAGATCATGACCATGGTTAGTATCCCCTCCAGTAACCAAGCCAAGCATGTTAACACAAGGTGTCTCACCTGCCACAACCCAAACTCCCCGCAGTACTTCTCCAACATCTCATCCATCGTTATTTTTTTCGGGTTCGCCTCTCGAGAGACGAGTGGCGACCTGAGGTCGCCGTCGTATAATTGGCCGTGTGATGATAATGCCGACGACATTTATTATTTTACCTACTAATGATATTATATTGTACCACAACGATATTTAAAGACTAATTTGCAAATATCATGAGATTGTGTACCTATATTATAGAGTTTTTAAACGGAAGGTAGAGCACATGCATGTGATTATAAAAGTAGTTGTAGAAATTTATGACGGACCACTTCTGTAGAAAAATATGTTAGGGTTTTGCCCTAATTTTCTTACCATAATTTAAGATTTATTTTTCCTTAAAGAAAAGATAAAATATTATCATAAATGTTTTTACTTTTTTTGAAACGAAAATATAATATTCTTTCATATTTGGTTTATTCTCTCCTTTTAGGACTCTTTTTCTAGTAAGAAAAAGTTTTAGGACTCTATAAATATAGGTTTGTTTCTTCTAACACAAAAAAAAACAATTACATCCACAATGTAGTCGTTTAAGAATCTTGTTTATGGGAAGATTTATTTTCTCTAAAGTTTCAATGTTTTTCTTTATATTAGTTTTGATATAATAATATTTTGATTTTTAATATAAGTTTTTGTTATCTGATTTATCAACTATATGATTTGTAAATTGTAAGCTTCCGCATGACGCCCTAATCATCCTTCATAACCCAACAAGTGGTATCAGAGCACATGATTCAAAGATCCGGTGGTCGTCCTATGGTTCAACGAGGTTGAAGACAGGCTCAAGATGGTTTCAAATCAATTTGTAATCAATTTGATGATAATGAAGATTTTTTTGTCAAGCTACATGTGGGGAAGAAGTTTCAACATATTTTCAACATTCCTGTTGCTGCAATTTTTAAGAATAAAAATAAAATATTTTAAACCCATTTTTAACCCATATATTTTAAACTTTATTTTTAACCATGGCAAATAACAATGATGAAGATTTTGTGAAGAACAAGATTATCATGCAATGAAGAGACAAATCAAGCTTTGTCAAGAAAATCCAGTCAAAAGGGGAGATTTGTTAGGGTTTTGCCTTGATTTTCTTACCATAATTTAAGATTTATTTTTCCTTAAAAAAAGACAAAACATTACCATAAATGTTTTTATTTTTCTTGAAACGAAAATATAATATTCTTTCATATTTGGTTTATTCTCTCCTTTTAGGACTCTTTTTCTAGTAAGAAAAAGTTTTAGGACTCTATAAATATAGGTTTGTTTCTTCTAACACAAAAAAAACAATTACATCCACAATGTAGTCGTTTAAGAGTCTTGTTTATGGGGAGATTTATTCTCTCTTTTCAATGTTTTTCTTTATATTAGTTTTGATATAATAATATTTTGATTTTTAGTATAAGTTTTTGTTATTTGATTTATCAACTATATAATTTGCAAATTGTAAACTTCCGCATGACGCCCTAATCATCCTTCATAACCCAACAAAATACTTAACATTTTTTAAATCAATTTTATATAATGATGAACTACTGATGAATTATGAAAAGAATAAGATAGATACTAATTATTTAGTGACAAAATTTTGTAGAACATGTTAATTATTTAGATTACTTTAGTGAATGATTGCATGTAAAATCGAACCCTTATTAATAAGCTAAGTAAGGCAGATTATTCACTTTTGCTATCACTGTGTCGAATTATTCAAAAATACATTGTTTTTAAAAAATTCGACATATGTAATCTTTTATATTCTTTAAGAGTCTGACCAACAAGTTGAAATGATGGATGAGTATATGTTTACGTTGACGTCCTCTAGACCAAGTAAAATTGGAATTGCCTATTAGTCTGAGCAACTTATTTAGTACGAGTACTATTATTTAATTTAAATTTCCCTGCAAATTTTTCGTCATCTATTGTCTGTATAAGTAATATTGGAGTTATCTGGAAAAAGAGTAATTCTTGTAAAAGAGCGTTTGGAAGTTAAAAGTGTTTTTTTAATATAAAAATATTGTATTTCAAAGTTTGAATTGAAATAATGAATCAATTATATAAACAAAAACACTTGTTTAAAATAATCACCATATATCTTTTTAAATTTTTGAAACCAACCAAATTTATTTGCAAACGGCCGTCTTTTATTTTATTTTATTAACTTTTTAATAGCTTCTTAAGTTTAATTAGCTAATACTCCTATTATGTTTAATTATTACTATCACATCACAATAATTATTGTAGTACATTTAATTTCTTCTTTATATGTCAACTTTTTTGCGAAAGATTGACTCTTAAGATACGCTTTCATTTCTTATATTTATAACTAGGAAACGTATCGGGGCTTCGCACAGTCAATAAATTAAATTATTAAATAAAATACTTAATATTTTAAACTTTTCTGTAGCTAATTATTGTATAGAGTTGGAGGAAAAAAGTAAAAGAAAAAAAAAAAGATAAATAAGATATTGGCTACAGAGAAGNAAAAAAAATAATTAATTGAAAAGATATGTCTATAGCTTTCATTAATTCTTGTATCCTAACTATATAGACGGCTTACCTATTAAATATGGTACGTGCATATTGTCAAACTGATGAAAGATATATGAATTGGCTACGTGGAAATGAAAATGTACACATTATAATTATTATTATTATTATAATATTCTTAAAATCAATGACAATGTTTTTGATAACGATATCTTGCAATTAATATGGTATACATATAGAAAAATTTAAGCTAGAACGCGTTATTTATTTAAGAGAGAATGAAAAGTGAATAAAAAGACAATCGCTAGCTAATTAGTTATTTTGAGAACTTTGAAGCCCCTCTCAAGGTACACTAATAAAAGGAGAACTAGTTTGATTCAACACATGTTAATAAAGAAAAAAAATTCAAGATGATACAAGCTTGAATTTTTAACTAGGAAAACAAAATACTAACTATAAATTATTTTAGTTATTTGATGAATGTAGACACGTAATTTTTTATCGAACATAAGTTTTACATCCATTTTAGAGCTTAAATATTTTATAAAAATCTAAATTAAATATTTTATTTTTTTCTTATTATAGTAAGTTTATTTTAAAATATTTGAAAATAACAAAAAATATATGTTTCATTTTAATTTTAGTTTAATAAATAAGCTAGTATTTCTTAATTATAATTTATTATTAGCTACTCAGTTTTTGTTAGTTTAAAAGAATACTTAATTAATATTATATTATATTAATTATTAAAAAAAAAAAAAAAATTTACCCCACTACCCATACCCATCTCACATTACCCCCACTCACCCCTTAACCCCCACTTACCTCCCCATTAATTTCTACAACACCCATATACACATATTTATACACACACAAATCTGCAAAAAAAAATACACACACAGAGACGAACAGAAAAAAGAAGAAAAAAAATTAGCCAAAAATCCCACAAACCAAAAAAAATCAACTACTACAAAACCAAAAAACACAAAACGCAGCAAGAAAAGAAAGAGAAAAGATTTGCACACTTGAAAAAAAATCCATTCACCTATATACAAACATTTTTCTTCCTTCTACACATATATCACTACATACAATCTACCAAACGATTCGTGGGTGTTTTAATCGAGGTTCGATTAAGATTTTACAGTATTTATTCTCTTTATTTAAGGTTAAACTTTATCTTATTTCTTTAATTTATTCATGAAATTTGATGTAATTATGTGATATGTTTTCTTATAGTTTTGTTTGATTCATGATTTAATTGAAATGGATATTTGATTAACCGTTGTATCTTATTTAATGAGCGAAGATGACTTTAATTGGTTATTATTTTCATTTGTTTATTTTTTAATTCCTTAGTTCTACTTTGATTTATATGCCATTAATGATGAAGTAGAAATTTTTAGGCTCAAAAAAAATTATTGTCATTTTTATTTTATCAAACAAAAATAAGAATTATTTTTTACCATTCTTTATTATTTTGTTGGATTAAAAAGTGTATGCTTAATTTTGACGTTAATTTTAAGAGTAAAAATAAAATAAAATAAAATAAACATATATAGAAATGATGCTAGAATTATATATTGTATCCTCAACATTTAGATTTATTTTACTTTATTTAGTTTTATTTATAAGGGACAAAATATTATTTTTTTAATGAAACTTTTAGACACGTTAAAATGAAATGGTTCCAATTAAAAATGTGGTTGCACATCTTTTTTGAAACATTAAATTTCAAAGAAAATTGAGAAGGGCTTGTTCTTGAATTAGATGGAACATTAGCGGTCTTAGGTGATTTATCATTGCTCCCGGGCCCTCTTATCTCTTCCTTCTCCGAGCTATTCAAGGATGCGGTGACGCACCTTGGCCAATAATATAATTAGTCATTAATTTAAAGTAGAGACTTATAGACAAAATTAATAAGAAGACAATTATGTTTCTAAATGTCAAGACCAAGAATGCGGTTACGCATCTAGGTTAAGACCAAATAAAAAGTTCAACAATAAAACAATGCAAACAAATAATGGCATGTAATAACGTATCCAAAATAATAATAATAATAATAATAATAATAATAATAATAATAACAATAATTTAAATTAAGTATAAGTCAATAAAAGCGACCGTGCTAGAACCACGGGACTCGAGGGATGCCTAATACCTTCCCCTCGGTCAACAGAATTCCTTACCCGAATTTCCATTTCGCAAACCAAAAATAAAGAGTCATTTCCTTTTGATTAGGAATTAAAAAGAAAGGTGAATTGGTACACTATAACTCAATTTCAAGTGACGACTCCGAAAAAAATAAAATAATTCCTTAATTAATACCATCACTTAAATTGGAAAAACCTTCAGTCGATCGAAAAAGGAGTGTGACAATGAACATCGATACGTGAAATGTTTTACATGAGAATAAAAGATAATTATAAGTAGCACAACATGGATGAAATTGGTCCTTCATCCCATTTTGTTTGGACCCAAAATCAGACAAAGTTGGTCCAATTTGGGACTAAATTTGTTATTGATCCGGTCCTTTCTCCTCACCCACAACCTTCAACATGCAGGGATGGTAATAGGGCGGTGCGGGCTGATGGAGCGGGTTGAGTTTAATCTGTAAAATTCATAGTCCACTCTGTCCTGTCTTGCATATTTTTTTTTTTATTTTCAATCCGCCTCAGCCCACCCTACATGAATCCGCTCCGCATTTTTTTTAATATTTTCTTTTTCTAGTTAAGTTTGATACTAGAATAAAATTCATAAAAAAATTAATAGGGTAGTGACTCAAAAATTTATTTTTTAGAGGTTAATTATGAAACATATAAGAAATTGTATTATTTTTTATTTTAGTAGCTTTAGAAAAACTATCTTAATACATAATGTTTTATCTTTTGACCTTCAACCTGCCCCGCTTTGCATTAGTTTTTTAAAAATCCATTTTCCCCACCCCGCATAGCCTTAAATCTGCCCCACCTCGCATAGCCTTAAACCCCCCCCCCCCCACATCTGTCCCGCTCCATTGTCATCCATACACGAATTAGTTTTGTATGTAATAAAAGTTAAATGTGCACGTTAGAGATATCGATTTGATTAGGCAATTTTTATGTCATAATGCTAAATACTGATTTCCTTCACCAAGAGACAAAATTACTACTTGATAAGGATTTTTATAAAAAAAAAAAAAAAATCTTTCTTTTACGTGTGCATGATTCCCCGTATGATTCTATTGCGACTCCTTTTTTTTCATTTCGTTGGAATAAAACCCCAACATCTGTATTTGAGTCTGCCTAATTGAACGAATAATAAAAAAGGGAAGCAAATATACAGATTTAGAGAAGCTATTATATAAGTTCAAAGAGAGACGATATACAACAATTATACGATGATGATTGGGGTAAGACTCCAAGTTTGGGCAGATTCACAAATTTTTGGACAGCAGGGAATTTGGGCTAAGAAAGCCTAGATCCATTATTTTTCTTGCTTATATTTGCTTGTAATTAGTTGTTGCAATATTTGTTATTGTTATAACTTAGTCGAACTTTTCAAAAGATGAACTTTTTTTTTTTCCGTTGATTTACTTTGTTAGTGTAAATCATTTATTAACTCTTGATTCATTTTTCATCACTTAATTCAAATATTTTGATCAAGTCTTCACTTGTTTTTAATTAATTGAATTGTTTCAAGTTCACAACTTTTAAATGCATTTCTCTTACTTATTAATCAATTTCTTTTCAAAAGTAGTAAAACATTTTTTTCAAAATAGTGGGCCTAATGACATGCATGTAGAATATTTTACATCAGTTTGGTTTGGTGAGAGTAGCTGGTTAAATTAATGCATTGTGTCTTTGAAACATAAATTAACTTATATAGAAATCAACTGTTTTTCATTCACCAAACTCATTAAGAGCTTATTTTTCATTCAAACACTTTAAACCAAACATTTAAAACTAGTATTTATTTTCTTAAAAGTTCAGCTCCAAACACTTGAACAAATGCTTAAAAGCTGATTTTATTCAACTAATCCTACCTATGGAAGCAACCCGCGCAGTTAGTTCCCTTTGTTCCTGGATGAGACATGGAACCATTTAAGCTACCAACCCGGATTTTGCTTCACCTTCTCGCAATCCGTATCATAAAATGGCTTGTTTAACGTCTCTAGTAAATACATTATTACCAAAAATAGCACAAATTAACCCCAAACAAAGCAAACGGCACATTCCCCCCTAAAACCACCACAAACGGCGCCAAAATCGCTCCCAAATGCACAGCTTGCGTAGCGCCTCCCAACGCTACATTTCTCACCTCAGTTGGAAACAACTCCATGAAATACACAAGCGATAAATTTGAAAGTACCAGCGATTCCAAATATCCCTAGTAATCCACAAACCATCCGAATCACTCTCCATGTCACGTCAGCATTATTCAACAAGCTTCCAATTAAGCAGAATACTCCGCTGAACCACATTGTCCCTATGTATAACCCCTTTCGACCAAACCTGTTCAATACTAACGACGTTAATAAATAGGCAGGCATTTCAGATATCACGTTAAGAGCAACGTTTAGGTATAAATTAGTTCCCAGATTGACTGCGTTCAAACTCAACCCGTAATATACAATGGAACAAAAGAAGTCAGTAGACACAGCTAAGAAAAATCGACTTCGTGTGATAGGAGATCTTAGTACATCTAAAATCGATCCGTTTAACGCTTCTTTCGTATCGAATTGTAAATTAGGAATATCTTCATTTACTTCACTATCTAGTGCAAGTACGACATATTGAGGAATATGCAAAGAGTATTGCTAAATCTTGAAGCTGGAAGCTGGAAGTTAGTTACTAAATGTTGTTAGCTCAAGTTAGTTAAAGCTGAGTTGGATTAGTTAAGTTTTACAACCAGTTGTCATCATCCTAATGGTTATGTAGCTAAGTTGTTAGCACCATAGTTGTATATATATAGGTAGAAGATCATTAGTTTGTAATCAATTCATTCAGTATGAAAGGAATTTTGTAATCACACTATTCTTCTTCCTCTCTTCACAAAGCAGTTATCCCCTTTTCTACAGTTCATCAATAAAATTGTTATGGTATCAGAGCAGGAGTTCGATTTCTGTGTACTTTCAGCTTGATTTCAACACTAAATCCACAGATCTGAGGAAGCATCAATGGCAGGAAAAATTGACCATGATCATCCTTTGTATCTATCCTCTTCTGATGTTCCAGAAGCAGTACAAATTGAAATTCAACTCACAGGAATGGAGAACTACACTTTATGGAGCAGAGCAATGGAACTTACTCTGTTGACTAAGAACAAATTAGGATTTGTTGATGGAAGCATCAAGCGTGCTAGTTATACAGTCGATTCTGAGAAAAAGCAATGGGATCGATGTAACACGATGATACTTTCATGGCTTATGAGCAATGTAAGCAAGGAACTGGTGAGTGGAATCCTTTTTCGTGCAGATGCAGCTTTAGTTTGGAATGATTTGAAAGAACATTTCGATAAAGTGAATATGTCCAGAATTTTCCACTTGCACAAAGCAATTGTCACACACTCTCAAGGTACTTCCCCTGTTTCAGTCTACTATTCAAAATTAAAGGATCTATGGGATGAATTTGATTCAATTGTTCCTTCTCCATCTTGTAATTGCGCACGATCTAAGGAGTATATTGATAGTATGTTTAGGCAGAAACTTTTACAGTTTTTAATGGGCCTAAATGACAACTATAGTCATGCTAGAAGTCAGATCCTCATGATGAGTACACCACCTACTGTTAATCAGTGTTATGCTATGATAATTCAAGATGAAAGCCAAAGAGAACTAAGTGAAGATCACTATAATATCGGGGGATAGGTTGATTCTACTGCTTTATTCACTAATAGATCTGGAAGAAAAAAGTTTTGGAAATCAAAACTCTAGAGGTCCAGGAGTGGGAGGTTATGATGGTTCTCGTGGCCCAGGAAACATAAACTTTCACAGATCACAAAGGGGTGGACGCTTGTATTGTGATTACTGTGAGATGAAAGGGCATAGTCGAGCTGATTGCAACAAATTGAAATATTGTACTCATTGTCACAAACATGGGCACTTGAAGGAAATTTGTTACTAGCTGATTGGTTATCCTACCAACTATAATGGAAAGAAGTTAGCAAACAATGTCTCCACAGACTATGGATCTCATGCTCATATTAATGAGATGCAACACTTGGGTGGAAATACTGCACACCAAGTATCACAACATTATGGAATCAATTCAAGTATTGGAGCTGGTGCAGTTCCATACATTGCACCCAACCAATACAATCAGATTCTTCAAATGTTGAACAAACCATTAATCCATGAAGGAAATGCAACTGATGCAGCATCTACCAGTGGCAAGGTTAATGTTGCAGGTATTTTTGCAGGAAAATCTCAGTTCACTCCCTCAACCTCTAATTTTAATTGGATATTTGACAGTGGAGCAACTGATCACATAGTTGGTACTACAAGCTTGTTGAATTATGGATTACCTGTGGAAAGTTCAGGTCAGGTGCAACTTCCAAATGGTGACTCAGCTAAAGTCACACACTCAGGTTGTTCTCAACTACAAAGAGGTGATGTAGTTAAGAATGTATTATGTGTGCCAGATTTTAACTTCAATCTTCTTTCAGTGGCTAAATTGACTAGACAATTACAGTGTTGTGCTATTTTCTATCCTGATATTTTCATTCTCCAGGATCTCTTCACTGGGAAAGTGAAGGAGATTGGTGAAGAGGATGATGGCTTATACATTTTAAAATGTTTCAACTGCTAGATTCTGGACAACATAAGAGTTTGACAGCATTGAAGGAAGCCTCAGCTGAGGGTGAAACTTGGCATAAAAGACTAGGTCACATCCCTATGAATGTACTTAGGAAGATAGATATGTTTGCCAATAAAAGGAATTTCATGTTGAATTGTTGTGATATCTGCCCATTGGCTAGACAAGTTAGATTGCCATTTCCAAATAGTAGCTCTAGAAGCTCAAAATGTTTTGATTTAGTTCATATGGATGTATGGGGACCTTACAAGGTTGCAACTCATAATAAAATGAGATTTTTTTTTTTTACATTGGTGGATGACTACTCTAGATGGACTTGGATATATCTAATGCATCTTAAGTCTGATATCTCTACTATATTGAAGCAATTTCTTATTATGGTTCAAACTCAATATAATGTCCAAGTTAAGTGTTTTAGATCAAACAATGGTGGAGAATTTTTCAATGCACAGGTGGATGAGTTGTTTACTTCTCAGGGAATTATTCATCAGAGTTCTTGTCCACATACACCACAACAAAATGGTGTAGTGGAAAGAAAACATTAACACATAATGGAGACTGCAAGAGCTATCAGATTCCAGGGGCAACTTCCAATCAAATTTTGGGGTGAATGTGTTCTAGCTGCAGTTCATATCGTTAACAGGTTCCCTTCACTGTTTTGAGTAATAAATCCCCTTTTGAGATGATGCATAACAGACCCCCTGACTTATCTTATATGGGAGTGATTGGATGTTTGTGTCATGCCACCAAGTTGTTAAGAGTAGATAAATTTGCCCCTAGAGCTATCAAATCAGTGCTTATGGGTTATGGTACCACACAAAAGGGTTACAAACTCTATGATCTTCACAATAAAGTCTTCTTTATTAGTAGGGATGTTGTTTTTTATGAATCCATTTTTCCATTTCACAATCAAGTTCCAGATGATATGCAGCATATTGTACATAGTAATGAAGCTCAAATAGCACCTTTGATGTCTGTTGCCCATATTCCTCTTCCTGATCATGATTCCCAAGATATCAATAATCAGGATACTACTGATGATCATGTTCATTGTGACAACACTGCTGCCAACCAGATTGCTTCTAATCCTGTTTTCCATGAGAGGACTAAACATATTGACATTGATTGTCATTTTATTAGAGAGAAGATTCAAGATGATTGTGTGTTCATTCAGTATTTTCCCACTGCTGACCAGCCTGCTAATGTGTTGACTAAGGGCCTTGGTCATCTACAACATAAGTATCTTACATCCAAGCTAGGGATGAAGAACATCTTCATATCACCTAGCTTGAAGAGGGGTATTGAGGAATATGCTAAGAGTATTGCTAAATCTTGAAGCTGGAAGCTGGAAGTTAATTACTAAAAGTTGTTAGCTGAAGTTAGTTAAAGCTGAGTTGGATTAGTTAAGTTGTACAGCCAGTTGTCATCATCCTAATGGTTATGTAGCTAAGTTGTTAGCACCATAGTTGTATATATATAGGTAGAAGATCATTAGCTTGTAATCAATTCATTCAGTATGAAAGGAATTCTGTAATCACACTATTCTTCTTCCTCTCTTCACAAAGCAGTTAGGAATGCTTTGTTTGCCATTAGAAACCGCAATTTTCTGCATAATTTTCATGGCTTCGTCTACTTTTCCTCTAACGAGGCACCATCTAGGTGACTCGTGGAGGAAAGGTAGTACGAAGATAACGTATACAACTGATGTGATTGAAGAAGCAATGTAGAGAGAGCGACAGAATTGGATGAAATAAGCAATGGCAGATAAAACGGCTACTCCAATAGAGAAAAAGCAGAAAGTGGACATTCCAGCTACGCCACGCCAGGATTGGCCAACGGGTTCAGTAGAGAGAATGGAAGCACAAAGGCCGATTCCGCCAGTGCTGAAACCGGAGAGAAATCGGAACAAGGCGTAGGTCCAGTGGTTAGAAGAGAATGCAGTTGGAATACCAAAAATGGCCTTTTCTTCCAAATCTCGAATCTGATAAATGTCCAGTTACTCCGGCACCTAAAAATCAATTTTAAATATATTACTCTACTTACCAAATTTGTTTTCTCAACACAGACAATTTTCTCTCAATATTTCATAGTTGATTGTATTGAAAGTGACAACTATGTGTGTAATACACATGTTTTGGGCATGTATACTTTTCAAAGTACAAGAACCTATTTACTAGTGGTTTTAAAAAAAATTACTCTTTTCCGTTTCAATTTGTTTGACATGCTCTCCTTTTTAGTCACTTTCCACCTGACATGTTTAAAAATCACAAGATTAAAAAATTAAAAATATATTTAGATAATTTGAAATTTTTTTTAATTCAAGACCATAAGATCAAAAGTCCTCTTTATTTTTTTAAGTCAAAAATATAGGTCAAACAAATTACAACGGAAGGAGAGTTGTAGTAATTCAATCTTGGGACATATATACAATAGTAATTTTTTCTTCCTTTTTTTTATATGCAAAGAAAATGATGCCACATAAATTGAGAAGAGAGGACGTACCGATCATGCAGCCAGCAAAAAATGTAGATTGAACAAGCCCAACCTTATACTTTTCTCCGCATATTAATCCGAATTCAGACATCGTAGAACTTCCCGTTCCACCTGTCCATTCCCACGAGCCGGGCTCCAAAGAACATCGGCTCGTTGTACCAGCGTGGCTCGTCAAATAGTGCCACGTCTGGTTCACGATCTGCGAAGATCATGACCATAGAATGAATCCCCTCTAGCAACCAAGCCAAGCTGGTTAACACGAGATGTCTCAGCTGCCACAACCCGAACTCCCCACAGTACTTCTCCAACATCTCATCCATCGTTATTTTTTTCGGGTTTGTCTTGGGACAGACAAGAGGCGACCTGAGGTCGCCTCGACTGTTTGAAGATAACGTCGATGACATTTAGTATTTTACTTACTAAAGATATGCAAAAACTTGTTTTACTATTCAAAAAGCTGTGTAGGTTGCAAATATGAAATATGAGATATGTGTACATTTTTACCCTATAAGCACCTCTTTTTGTAGACTTTTCTAACGAAATGAGGAACTCATGTCACGACAAAAATACTTGTAGAAATTTAATATAGTACGTATTTGTTATTATGTTCGTTCCTTTTTAATTGTCATGTTAGATTTTTAAGAGTTAATTTAATTAATTTTCAAAGCTAAATTAAATAACTTTAATTTGATATTTTAAAATAGAAATTTAGATATTAAAAAACTATATAAAAAGTATTGTTATTTTTTTTCATATCAATATGATAAAGGAATACATTTCAAACTGTTAGTCAAAGTTTATATCGTTTGATTCTCCAAATGAAAATTGTGAGAACTAATAAGAAAGGGAGGGAGTAGCTTTTTCTTTTTTTATTTAATTATATACAACGACGTATTACTGATGGATTATAAAAAAAATATGATTGGTACGAATTATTTAGTGATAGATTTCGTAAAATATGTTAATTATTTAGAGTACTCTAGTGTGAAGAATTACAAAATATAAAATTAAACACTTACCAATTAGATAAAATTTCAAATAATCGACTAAGCATATTCTATTATTTGTAAGTGGGGGTCCATGGTTCGGTTTGGATCAGTTATTGGTTAAAATTAAAATTAAACCAATTTAGTCGGTTTTTAAATTTCTAAAACCAAATCAAACCAATCAAAAAAATAACCATCGGTTTGGTTCAGTCTTTTTAGTTTTTCCGGTTTGAAAGTAATAAATTTGCTGAGGGCATACGTATCTCGATAGACATAGACACCTAGTACATGAAAAATCCATCGAAAAACTTCAGTCTTTCTAGTTTTTTCAGTTTGAAAGTAATAAATTTATTCATGGCATATGCATCTTGATAGACATAAACACCTAATACATGAAATCCATCCAAAAGCTATTGTGAATTCAATTAAACAATACTGGAGTTATTATTACACGAACAAATAAAGTGATTCAATTTATAGAAAGTGTGATTATCTGACTTGAGGTAGGATAGGTAAAGACTGAAGTAATGAATTTTGATGGATTTGAACGAAGGATTTTAATAGTTGGGCTAAAATTTAATTATTCGGCTTAAAAAAATAATAAAGTTAAAGACTTATGTTAATTAAAATTTAACAAAATACTTATATTTTACTTGTGAATAATATTTAAATAATTATAAAATTTATAAATATAATTTCTCGGTTCGATTCAATTAATTTTCGGCTTTTTCAATCAAATAGTATCAGTTTTTAAAATTTAAAACTAAATCTAATCAAATCAAACCAAATGTCGTTTTTTGTTAAATCAATTTGATTTGAATCTCCAAATTTTGGTTTCCTAATGACATAAGAAAATACAACTTGATATATGATATATAACTAATCAGTTTAGTATGGATTTTTTCAATAAAAAAATCCTTCTAATTTCTTAACCATAACCATGAATGACCCTATTCGTAAATCGTAAGTCAGCCAACAAGAGAAGATGAACAAGACATTGTGTAGTTGGCGTGGATTCCATGCAAGTTGTACTATATATTGGTCCATTTCACTGCTTCACCTTTCTCTTTCAATACACCCTCTCTCTCCTTCACCCTTCTCTTTCTATATACCCTACCTCTTCTTGCGTATCTCATTTCTATCTTCCTAGAGAATCACGTTTTTTCCTACAAAAAAAATCAATATATATATTATGTAACAAACCCAATAACTACACCAACGCAATTGAGACTCAAACAATCGATAGATATATTTCACTAACTCGTAATTGAATTACAGAGGAGTTTAAGAACTAAAAGGGAAATTGAAGACCATAGATAGAAGAAAGGAGATTAGAAGTAGATCTCATAGAAATTAAAGGGGGTGAGAGTACTAGACTTTTTTTTTCTCAACGATTTGCATAAATCGTTTCTTCTCATCCATCATCCTTTTAGCTAGTTGTTAATTGGGCATGAGTCCCAAATCAGCCTTTACAAAGACCTTTCAGTTTTGTTGCTTCTTCTCGATCCAATAACTAGTTGTGTGACATCTGTATATATAGGTATCATTCTTGGGCCGAGGCTGGTTCATAACATATTAACACAAGTACATTTATTTTTTATAACAGTAAGTTTTTTTGAAGATCGAGAGATGTACTTAAGTTCACTGATAGAATGCTTGAAATTAATTATTTTTGTATTACTTCTCTTTTTTCATAGTCTTTCTATATCATACTGATTTAATATTTTTGTATTAGGGAGGTCCAACAATCTTTTGGCGAGGCAATTACTATATAAACATGTAGATAGGTTTAAAATTCTTTTAATTAAAGTAAAGAGTTTGATTTCCACAAGTAGATTATACAAGATAGGTTGATCATCTGAGTTTATTGGATTATTTATGTGTTTGGAAGTCAAAGTTGGATGTGTGTAATGTGACATGACGTTGTGTTTGAGGATGGAGTACAGTCTTCGTCAATCTCAAAGTTTGATACAATTAGACGAATTTAATAATGTGGTTACGACCTCTTTTCTTACTCAAATTCCCAAGTGGGCATTGGGACATGACTTTGATGCAAGATTCGAAATAGTCCGTAATTTGAGTACTATCCTATAAGAAGGACCAATTTGTTAACTCACTAAGTCAAAGGACTAACAAGTCAGAATTAATTTTAATCTTTTATCTTTAGTTTATGGTTATAAGATTCAAATATCTTCTTACTTTATTAATTTTCGTGTCAAGTCAAAACTAGACAAACATCGAGAGAGTATTTGCAAATAGGCTTTTACTCGCATCGCAATTCAGAAAAAAAAGGGGAAGTTCACAAGTGGTAATTAACAAGATAAAAAGAGATAATAATATAGAACATTTACAGTACAATATGCATACATGATACATGTTCATCATAACTACGTACAAGCCCCCACCCACCCACCCCCACCCCCAAAAAAAAGGTTACAGAGGAATTAAAATAAAAAAGGAGTTGGGGAGAAAGCTGGCGCCAAGGCTGAAACTGGAATTCTCCTGCAAAAGTATTAGTAAGATAAAAATGAAACCGTGAGTGGTGAAATCAGAATTATCATTAAGGAGATTCAAAATATATATACAGAGATATAAAAAACAACTTGAAAAAGCACAACAAATTTGTTGCAGTATCAACTAATTATACTCTCTTGCATAATAATAGCTTACTAAAAATTCCTTAAAACTCAATAACATTTACTTAAATTTTAAGTTTTAGAATTACTGCAATAATTTGTTTTTCTTCAAACTCCCTGCGGGGAGATCGCTACAATATTAGGTACTACGAGCCAAGATAGCCTCAATAACTTTTGCTTAAACTCTATATTTATAGCGAGGAATATAAATTAGGATTTGAAATGCTAATAAGGATTTCCGGCTAATCTTAGTTTACATTTTTCGGTAATAGTAATTTTCTAAAATATATAACACAAAATTAAATGATTTTATTGATATAAAAAAAGAAGAAGGAAAAAACAGGTTTAATTTGCTCTAAAATTATCATAACTTATAGAGGTTCTTAGTTCAAAATTCGCAATCATCTATTGTCATCATCATAAACATGTTTCACTTGTTGAAGATAAAATTTAATATATTATTTCTAACGATTTAAACTTTTAAATAAAATTTTCATACCTAGTTTCCTCGCAACTACGACGACGGGGTTTAGTGGCCGGTGGGGAAGTAGTTATGACTTTTCTCTTCACATTTCTAGGTGGCAGAGCGTTGTCTTCTGAAATGGCCGAAAGTGAGGGCCTCCAATTATTAGGTACTGAACCAACCGAACTCGTTGGTCCACCTCTACCTCTCCTTCGTCTCCTGTTTTTATGATTAGTGGGCTGGGCCGGGCCAGGAACGAGAGGCCCGATGTCTTCAAGTGGGGGCAAACGAGAAGAACAACCACAGCAAGCCATTAGTTCCAAAAGGAACTTCATGTTTATTTTTTTGGGTAACAAGAGAATTAGGAATTTTGTATTAAGCTTTGTATTTAAAGGCTAACTATTAAATCTTGGAGTTATAATAAAGGGACCCAAAAGTAGTTGGTGGTTATTGTCTTTGGTCTCCCCATCCCATTCTTGTTTTTTTCTCAACTTCCACCTCTATCCTTCTTTTACTCCTTATTAATTTCGTGACAGTATTTGACTGGACATAAAATTTATTAAAAAAAAACTCAAAAACTAATACCTGATTGGCGCTTAGGATCAAGAACAGAAAAAGAAGAATGAGTAGGATAAGATCAAGGTCAATTCTCTTTTCTTAGCGCTTGTTCGTTTCATAAGACTTTTTCTCCTTTCTCAATCACGAATTGGAGGCTCTACATAATAAACATCTTACTATTTAACGATAAGCTCAACAAAGAGAACTTATTCGTGGTCTATAATGGATTATTAATATTTGTGTGATGAAAAATTGTTTTATTATACATAAAACAAGTAGTTTANCTTCTTCAAGCAAAGTTTGTCTCAAACCGTTAACATCTGGTACACAGACACGATTGCCAAGTCGCAATACCCCATGACTATCCACGATAAAATCTTTATTCTTGTTAAGAACACCTTCGTCTCTAATTTTGCACAACCGCATGTCTAGGTATTTCTTTGCCTTTATATCCTCCATTAATGAGGACTTCGCTTGAACACATGCCAATAATGAACATGCATGCCCTAAACTGAAGGCTACTCCACTTTCTTTCAATTTGTGAATTTCTCTTGCTAATGGCCTCCTTGTTAAGGTAAGGTGGGCCAAACTCCCCATTGACTTTCGGCTCAGCGCATCAGCGACTACATTGGCTTTGCCTGGATGGTACAAAATTGCACATTCATAGTCTTTCAATAATTCCACCCATTGCCGTTAAATAAAGTCTCTTACTTGTGTTGAAGGGGTTCAATATTAATTGTATAACATAAAATATAGATTTGATCTTATATACAGAGTAATTTTTCGATTCACGGGTTCAGATTTGTCCCGCTATAATCCTTAGATATTTGTGTAGTTATATTTTTTTGACGGGAATACGTATTTAGAACAAGCAAGATGTACTCAAACAAGGTGAGATCAAATATCGTAGTTGTTTTAACAGTGCTTACAACACTTTTTCACAATCAATGGCATATTTTCAATTCTAAACACTTTCTTTTATTGATAAACTAATTATCCAAAGCTACCAACCCAGGTTTTGCTTCAGCTTCTTGTAATCCATCCATTGTATCATAAAGTGGCTTGTTTAACGTCTCTGGTAAATACATTACCAAAAATCCTCCAATAATACCACATGCCCCAAATACAGCAAACGGCACGCCGCCCCCTAACACAACTATAATTGGAGCCAAAATCGCCCCCAAACTCACGGCTTGCTTCGAGCATCCTAGTGCTGCATTTCTCACTACAGTTGGAAACAATTCCATGCCATACACGAGCAGCAAATTGAAAGTACCAGATATTCCAAATATCCCAAGCAATCCGCACACCATCCTAACAATTTTCCAGGTCTCATCGGTACTCTTCAAAAGACTCCCCACTAAGCAGAAAATCGCACTGAACCACATTGTCCCTATGGCTAACGGCTTTCGACCAATCCTGTCAAGCACTAATGATGTTAATAAATAGGCAGGCATTTCAGAAACTGAATTAAGTGCAACGTTGAGGTACAAATTAGTTCCGAGATTAACCGCGTTCAAACTCAACCCGTAATATACAATGGAACAAAAGAAGTTAGTAGCCACAGCTACGAACAACCGAATCCGTGTGACAGGAGACCTTATTACATCTAAAATTGATGCTTTTTTGATATTGAATTGAGAATTAGGGATATCGTCCTTCGATACTTCACTATCGAGGGCAAGAACAACGTCATAAGGAATGTTTTGTTTGCCATTAGAAACCGCGATTTTCTGCATAATTTTCATAGCTTCGTCTACTTTTCCTCTAACGAGGTACCATCTAGGTGACTCGTGGAGGAAAGGTAATACGAAGATAACGAAAATAAGGGAAGGGATTGAAGAAGCAATGTAGAGAGATCGCCAGGGTTGGATGAAATAAGCAATGGCGGATACAACGACTATTCCAGTAGAGTATAAATATAAAGTGGACATTCCAGCTACGCCACGCCATGATTGGCCAACGGGTTCAGTCGAGAGAACAAAAGCACAAAGGCCGGTCCCACCAGTGCTGAAACCGGAGAGAAATCGGAACAAGACGTACGTCCAGTAATCGGAAGAGAATGCAGTTAGAATACTAAAAATAGCATTCAAAATGCAAACTATTGCGAGGGAGCCTTTTCTCCCAAATTTTGTATCTGATAAATGTCCAAATACTCCTGCACCTGAAAAAAATAAAATCAATTTTAAATGTGTTACCATATATATTATTATTATTATTATCTATATTTTCAAAATATTACGTATCTTACTACTAATTAAAAAATTTCTATCATATATTGAGAAAGATATATATGTATTTTTGCTACCAAATACATTAAAATAGAGAGAGAGGCGAGCGAGATTGTTATGTATCTCAATTACATGCTAATCACACTAGATATACACTAAATACATATATTTGTATGTATCTGAGATACTATATACATAGGAGAGTGACAAGCGAGATGGGAGAGGTGCTACAGAGCCGAACAAGATTTGTTATGTATCCCAAATATACGCGAATCCACTTGAATATAATGAATCTAGAATAAACTACACCTAGTTTTAACCCCATGTATCCCAAGATACATGTATGTGGACATATCTAAACGTATTTGGACGCACCAAAATCTTGGGGTGTGCATTCCATTTTTCGGTTTGGGTTTCTACTATTCGGTTCGGATTTTTCGGTTTTTGATTTTTAAAAAGTGTAACTCAATCCAAACCAAAATAAATTTGGTTTGGTTTTTCTCTTTTCGATTCGGTTATTCAATTATGTCATATATATATACATAATTCAGTTTTTATTTTTATATTTTGGTTTTTATATTTCTAAATACGAAACCAAAAAAAAAAAACAAATAAAGTAAATTATAAATCCAAAACCAAACCAAAAAACCAATCCAAATTAGAATTTGTTTTGGTTTTTCAGTTTAATTCAAATAGTGCACACCCTTATCAAAATATATAATATTGCAAACTAAAGTGTATGTAAATAATTATCTCCTAAACTTATATCAAAAGTAACAATTTTGATTTTTCAATTATAACAACTAAAAAGTTGCTATTTGTGAAAGGAGGTACCGATCATGCAGCCAGCGAAAAATATAGATTGAACAAGTCCAACCTTAAACTTGTCTCCGCATATTAATCCGAATTCGGATATCGTAGAACTTCCATTTCCACCCGACCATTCCCATGAGCCGGGCTCCGAAGAGCAACGGCTCGTTGTACCAGCGTGGCTTGTCAAATAATGCCACGCTGGTTCACGATCCGCAAAGATCATGACCATGGTTAGTATCCCCTCCAGTAACCATGCCAAGCATGTTAACACGAGGTGTCTCACCTGCCACAACCCGAACTCCCCGCAGTACTTCTCCAACATCTCATCCATCGTTATTTTTTTCGGGTTCACCTCTTGAGAGACGAGTGGCGACCTGAGGTCGCCGTCGTATAATTGGCCTTGTGATGATAATGCCGACGACATTTATTATTTTACCTACTAATGATATTTTATTGTACCACAACGATATTTAAAGACTAATTTGCAAATATCATGAGATTGTGTACCTATATTATAGAGTTTTTAAACGGAAGGTAGAGCACATGCATGTGATTATAAAAGTAGTTGTAGAAATTTATGACGGACCACTTCTGTAGAAAAATACTTACCATTTTTTAAATCAATTTTATATAATGATGAACTACTGATGAATTATGAAAAGAATAAGATAGATACTAATTATTTAGTGACAAATTTTATAGAACATGTTAATTATTTAGATTACTTTAGTGAATGATTACATGTAAAATCGAACCCTTATTAATAAGCTAAGTAAGGTAGATTATTCACTTTTGATGCCACAGTGTTGAATTATTTAAAAATATATGGCTTTCAAAAAATTCAATATATGTACCCTTAACATTTTTGAAGAGTCTGAGCACCATATTGATGAAAGTTGAAATGATGGATGAGTATATGTTTACGTTGCTTCCTCTAGACCAAGTAAAATTGGAATTGCCAATTAGTCTGAGCAACTTATGTAGTACGAGTACTATTATTTAAGAGCAAAATACATAAATCCCACTAATTTAGGTCGTAATTACTAGAAGTCACAATAATTTTGAATATTACTTCTTGTACCATATTTCTTCCTTGGATATATGTATCATTACTCGCCAGATACATGTATTCAACGGTTTTAAAAATCGAGATACATGTTTGATTAATTCACATGGACAATTAATTATGGAAATATTAATCAAATTTCTTAATATAAAGCGGAAATCAAGGAGTGCATCTATGTTTCATTAATTTCATTTTATTACTCTTTATAATAATAAATTCATTAATATTATAAATAAAAGACAAAAACATGTATATCTTGATTATGAAATTTGATTATTTTCAACTTATTACTCTTAAGATGATAAATTCATTTATTTGATGTATCTATTATCAATATATGATGTATCCAATGAAATAAACACCTAGATACATGATCTAGCATTTATTTCATGTATCTATTTAGATAATCTCATATTAAATTTGTGTATCTATTTACATGTATCTAGTATCAATTTGATGTATCAAGTATCAATTTCATATGTTATATCCATAAATATGTATCTCGAATACATATTTTGTTAGGATATATATCTAATTATGTGCATCTAAATATGAAATGTAACTGAAACACATAAATTTAGAAACCAACCACAATTTTAGAGTATTTGTCATTTCATTAATCCAAAAAACAAATAATTCAAAATTAATACCCAAGAAATTAGATACATGCATACCTAATAAGATACATTGATAAAAACTAGACACATATAATTGCATCTCAATTATGTGTCAGATACATCAATAATGTGTCAAAAACATGCGTAAATCTCCACTTATTAAAACTTTTCGATTACATAATGGCTGGTCAGAGCATTTCACCACGACGGTGTTTACTTCACTTTTTAATTTATTGATGTTGCTCATTGCTCGTTGCGCTTAGATCTGACGGAGCAATCCTCCAATTGAGCCTTTCGACCTCCAAATCGCCTTTGTCGTCGATGCAATCTCCGGATTGTAACAATTTGAAAAAAACAAAAGGTTATAGATTAACTATATGAATATGCATTGATACATTTAATTTAAGGAAGATAAGAAGCAATAAATTGATGAACAACTTGTACATAACTTTTCGTTGGTGGCGGCAGAAACAATTTTGGAGTAAAAATGTTGACTAATCGTTATTAGTAGGGGTGGGGGTGGGGGTGGGGGTGGGGATAATGATAGGGTTAGAGATTGATTGTTATTAAAACATTAATTGTGGAGTTTAAATATAAAAATAATTAATCAATTCTAATTTTAAGGAATGTGGGTATCTTTGATTGTATCTTTAAAATATATGATATAAAATATTAAAAGTGGTACTATATGTAATTGTTTGAAAGTAGAGGTAAACTTAGTATATATGGTAGTGATGTATGTTTAATTAAGTAGTTTTTCCATTATTTAATTTAAATTTCCCTGCAAATTTTTAGCCATCTATTGTCTGTATAAGTAATATTGGAGTTATCTGGAAAAAGAGTAATTCTTGAAAAAGAGCATTTGGAAGTTAAAAGTGTTTTTTTGAATATAAAAATATTGTATTTCAAATTTGGAATTGAAATAATGAATCAATTATATAAACAAAAACACGTGTTTAAAATAATCACCATATATCTTTTTAAATTTTTGAAACCAACCAAATTTATGTGCAAACGGCCGTCTTTTATTTTATTAACTTTTTACTAGCTTCTTAAGTTTAATTAGCTAATACTCCTATTATGTTTAATTATTACTATCACATCACAATAATTATTGCAGTACATTTAATTTCTTCTTTATATGTCAACTTTTTTGCGAAGGATGGACTCTTTCATTTCTTAATATTTTGAACTTTTCTATAGCTAATTATTGTATAGAGTTGGAGAAAAAAAGGAAAAGAAAAAAAAA
>NC_064290.1:57371871-57477679 GCF_019186545.1 Solanum stenotomum
TATATATATATATATATATATAGTTATTTTATAATTAAAAGAAGGTAAACAAGACGAGAATAAATAAATAAATTTATTAAGAGTAGAAATTAGAAAAGTGTAAAGTTTTGGTGTAAATATTCCCCACTAATAAAATATTTATTTATAATAAATTAAGGAATTTACTTTTTTAAAAAATAATTAATTGAAAAGATATGTATATAGCTTTCATTAATTCTTGTATCCTAACTATATAGACGGCTTACTTATTAAATATGTATAATTAATTGAAAAGATATGTACGTGCTTATTGTCAAACTGATGAAAGATATATGAATTGGCTACGTGGAAATGAAAACGTACACATTATTATTATTATAATATTCTTAAAATCAATGACAATGTCTTTGATAATGATATCTTGCAATTAATATTGTATACATATAGAAAAATTTGAGCTAAAATGCGTTATTTATTTAAGGGAGAATGAAAAGTGAATCAAAAGGTAATCGCTAATTAGTTATTTTGAGAACTTTGAATCCCCTCTCATTAATGTACACTAATAAAAGAAGAACTAGTTTGATTCAACATATGTTAATAAAGAAAAAAAAATTCAAGATGATACAAGCTTGCATTTTTAACTAGGAAAACAAAATAATAACTATAAATTATTTTAGTTATTTGATGAACATCGATATATGAAATGTTTTACGTGAGAATAAAAGATAATTATAAGTAGCACAACATGGATGAAATTGGTCCTTCATCCCATTTTGTTTGGACCCAAAATGAGACAAGAGTTGGTCCAATGGGACCAAATTTGTTATTGATCCGGTCCTTTCTCCTGACCCACAACCTTCAACATGCATCAGGGATGATAATAGGGGGGTGCGAGTTGAGCTTAACCTGTAAAATTCGTAGTCCATTTTGTCCCGCCTCACATAAAAAATTTTTATTTTCAATCCGCCCCAGCCCATCCTGTATGAACCCGCTCCGCAATTTTTTAATATTTTTTTTCTAGTTAAGTTTGATACTAGAATAAAATTCATAAAAATAAGTTCATTTTTTTATTAAGTTGTATCAATTTAATAGGAAGTGACTCAAAAATTTATTTTTTAGAGGTTAATTATGAAACATATAAGAAATTGTATTATTTTTTATTTTAGTAGCTTTAGAAAAATTATCTTAATACATAATGCTTTATCCCTCTTATAACATGTAAAAAGTTAAAATTAAATTTGAACTCACATAAAACTACATATACCTGCAACCTGCCCCGCTATCCATTAGTTTTAAAAAATCCATTTTCACCCACCCCGCATAGCCTTAAACCTACCCCATCTCGCATAGCCTTAAATCAACCCCACCTGGCATAGCCTTAAACCTACCCCATTTCGCATAGCCTTAAATCAACCCCACCCTGTATCTGTCCCGCTACATTGTCATCCATACATGAATTAGTTTTGTATGTAATAAAAGTTAAATGTGAACCTTAGAGATATCGATTAGATTAGGCAATTTTTATGTCATAATTTCCTTCACCCTAAGACGAAATTACTACTTGATTAGGATCTTTATCAAATAAAAAATCTTTCTTTCTTTTGCGTGTGCATGATTTCCCATATGAATCTATTGTGACTCCCTTTTTTTCATTTCGTTGGAATAAAATCCAACATCTGTATTTGACTCTGCCGAATTGAACGAAAGATAAAAAGGGAAGCAAGTACACAAATTTATAGAAGCTATTATACAAGTTCAAAGAGAGACGATACACAACAAGTATACAATGATGATTGGGTTAAGACTCCAAGTTTGGGCAGATTCACATTTTGGACAAAATGGCACAGCATAGCACCTTATAGACTAAATTAACAATAAATAGTTCATTTTTAATTTTTTTAGCAAGAAAAAAGACTTTGTTTCATTTATTTGGCATTCAATAGTTATTTTTCTTTTTCTTAAAAAATGTTTTTTTGTTCTCCTTATTTTTCTCTAAACACACGTTTGATTGCTTCTTCTTCTTTTTCTTGAAAAGAAAAAAATTATTATTTTATTATCCCTATTTTATCTCTTTTTTTATTTTGTCAACCGTTTTAAAATAAAGTTCTTCTCCTTTTCGTCTCCTTTTTCTCTTTTGAGAATTCTTTTCATACATATATTTGATTCTCTCCGTAATTTTCAATTCCTCTCCTAAATTCAATCTGTTTATGAAAATCAGATATAACAATATGTTTTTTCATGAATACTTTTAAAAATCACCTTTATATACAATCTTGTTCTTGTCCAATTAATTGTTGAATTTCATGATTTGTGGAATTGAAGTTTTTTCAATTGTGTTTTTGCGAAAATTTAGGTTTTTCAACTTTTTTTTGTTTTCTTTGTAAAATCCTTTTCATATGTATATTTGCTTCTCTTCTAAATTTTCTCTTATTCTCCTTAATTCACTTTGTCAATGATATAATTGTATGCTTATCGATTGATCCTTCCAAAAAAATCTTTTAATATATAATTATGTAGCATTTCTTGCCCCATTAATTTTGAAATTTCGTGATTTGTGGAACTAAAGTTTTTGAAACTTTTTTTGGCGAAAATTCAAGTTATAATATTTTGAAATTTTTGTTCTCAATTCATGGGTAAGAAAGATTCTCTTAAGATCCTCGTAAAAAATTAGAATGTTGATTTTGATGAATACAACCCAATGTATACCAATGAATTCCAATCTCAATTTAAATTAAAGTATACAAATTTATTATGTGAATACAAATCAATGAATACACAGATGAATACGAGCCAATGTATACATAGTGCAGTTACCGTATACATAAACAAAATCACATGTACAATTAATGAATAAAATTTAATTTATATATGTATCATATTAATCTCATTCTTGTATTCATTATAGTAATACGTATAATTGATGGTAGTATTCTTATGTATGCAATATAAAGTTTATGTATACATGCTACAATTGTTGTATACATTAATAAAATTTACACGTCTATTTTTATAAATATTTTTTTGTGTATACATATACTTTTTTTATGTATACATTATGCAATCACAACTTTAATTATTGTATGATTTATGCATATGTATTTACAGTTTCTAATAAAATGCCATTTAATATTAGTTGATTAATTATTATTGATTATGTGTTAATTAATACACGTTAGAGCATTAATAATACATTTTCTTACCTTAAAAGTAGTCACAATCTTTTAATAATTAGTTATTTAAAGAATTTTAAAAAAAGCATTCCTTAAAAGTTAGTGTAACCTTTTTTTAATGGGTTAATTGATATATAAATATATATATTTCACTTCTTAAAAGTAGGCAATTGATTTTTTAATAAACTAATTATTCTTGATTGGAAGAAAAAAAATAATTCATAAAATTACAATCAAATATATCTTTATGTTTCTGTAAATTGCGTTAATATTTTTTTTAAACAGACGGTTAAATAAAGTTGAGTTTGAGAATTTAAAGAAATTGAAAAGCTAACTTTTTTAATTATAGGAGTTAAAAACAAGGAAGAAAAAATAATCCCACGTCTCCTTAACTAATGCGGATTGATTGCACATGATTAAAAGAAAAAAACTATAAAAGTTGTATGTCTGTGTCAATTCCTCATTTTTTTGGACAGCAGGGAATTTGGGCTAAGAAAGCCTAGATCCATTCTTTCTCTTGCTTATATTTGGTTGTAATTAGTTATTGCAATACTTGCTATTGTTATAACTTAGTCGAACTTCTCAAAAGATGAACTTTTTTTTTTTTTGGTTGATTTACTTTGTTAATGTATTTCATTTATTAACTCTCAATTCATTTTTATCACTTAATTCAAATATTTTGATAAAGTCTTCACTTGATTTTGATTAATTAAATTGTTTCAAATTCATGACTTTTAAATGCATTTCTCTTACTTAATCAATTTCTTTTCAAAATTAGCAAAACATTTTTTCAGAATAGTGGGCCTAATGGCATGCATGTAGAATATTTTACATCAATTTGGTGTAGACACTCCATACAAATAAATATGAGCAACTTTCACATATAACAAACACAAAATTTATATTTGTATGCTATAGCAAACTTTGCATAATTGCGCTTCATAGCAAACATAAATATGTATATTTCGCTATACATATACAAAAGAAAGCAGTTGTATAACCTGCTTTGGTATACATATACAAAAAGATCAATTGTATAAAGTGAGAGAGGCGAGTGAGCAAGCGAGATCTGGGAGAGTGGCGAGTGAGATCTGGGAGAGTGGCGAGAGAGATCTGGGAGAGGGGAGAGAGGAGAACAAAAATATATGTATATATACAATTTTCACGCATTTTATACATTTGCGTTTTTGTATAAAGTGAGAGAGGGAAGTGAGAGAGCGAGATTTGGGAGAGTGGCGAGTGAGATCTAGGAGAGGGGAGAGAGGGAAGAGAGGGGAATGAAAATATATGTATATATACAATTTTCTCTCGCTTTATACAAACACAAACGCATTTTATACAATTTGCGGTTTTTGTATAAAGTGAGAGAGGTGAGTGAGAGAGCGAGATCTGGGAGAGTGGTGAGCGAGATTTGGGAGAGGGGAGAGAGGGGAACGAAAATATATGTATATATTCAATTTTCTCTCGCTTTATACAAACACAAACGCACTTTATACACTTGCATTTGTATAAAAAACGAGAGAGGCGAGGGAGAGAACGAGAGTGGCGAGTGAGATTCACCAGGAGAGGGGTTAAATAGCAATAGTTTGTTATGGGATACAATTAAATCAAACTATATTTATAGCATTTAATTTGAATTAATAGTTTGCTATTATATACAATTTTCCCAATAAATATTTACCACAATGTAGAGGGCCGATTACCCTTGCAAAAAACGAAATATAGTGTTCTTAACGAGTCGAAGAGACAAAGAGCCTTTTTGCACGGATTCCCTAGATTATTTGCACGATATTGCCTATTTTAAGGCCGTCTTTTCAAATTCCATCCATATTAGTTCTTCTTTAAAATAGTCAGATGAATTAAATTTGGTTCCATATAAATCAATTAGGTTTTATGTTTATTTGTTTGTTCTTCTTTTCATTTTAGTCGTACATAGCCAATCAGGTGAAAGTTTAGATAGTGGCTGAGTATATATGAAACTTAAAACGTAGTAAATTGAGGATGATGACAAAGTGTTGTTACGACAAAATGGATTAACGAATCAAATTGGGAAAAATGACAAATATACCTCCGAACTATCGTAATGGTATGCAGATATCCTTCGTCATACTCTTGGGACATTGGTGCCCCTGCCATCAAAAAACTAGAGCATATATGATCTTCACTCTAACGAAAGACTAAATAGGGATATGTGGCGCAATCTTATCCGTCAATCCGATATTTAACAAATGTCGGGTTGGTGGATAAGATTATGACACATGCATGTCGGTTAGTATAAAGGATATATATGCTCTAGTTTTTGGAAGGCAGGGGCACAAATGTCCCAAAATATGACTAACGGTATCTGTATACCATTTACGATAGTTCGGAAGTATATTTGTCCTTTTTCCTGGATGAGACGTCCATTTAAGCTACCACCCCGGATTTTGCTTCACCTTCTCGCAATCCATCCATTGTATCATAAAATGGCTTGTTTAACGTCTGGTAAATACATTACCAAAAATAGCGCAAACCCCAAACAAAGAAAACGGCACACTCCCCCCTAAAATAGGCAGGCATTTCAGTTTTGTTGCTTCTTCTCGGTCCAATAACTAGTTGTGTGACATCCGTATATATAGGTATCATTCTTGGGCTGAGGCAAGCTGGTTCATAACATATTAACACAAGTACACTTATTTTTTATAACTATAAGTTTTTTTGAAGATCGAGAGATGTACCTAAGTTTACTGATAGAATGCTTGAAATTTTTGTATTACTTCTCTTTTTTCATAGTTTTTCTATATCATACTGATTTAATATTTTTGTATTAGGGAGGTCCAACAATCTTTTAAAATTCTTTTAATTAAAGTAAAGAGTTTGATTTCCACAAGTTAGGTTGATCATCTGAGTTTATTGGATTATTTGTGTTTGGAAGTCAATGTTGGATGTGTGTAATGTGACATGACGTTGTGTTTGAGGATGGAGTACAATCTTCGTCAATCTCAAAGTTTGATACAATTAGACGAATTTAATAATGTGGTTACGACCTCTTTTCTTACTCAAATTCCCAAGTGGGCATTGGGACATGACTTTGATGCAAGATTCGAAATAGTCCGTAATTTGAGTACTATCCTATAAGAAGGACCAATTTGTTAACTCACTAAGTCAAAGGACTAACAAGTCAGAATTAATTTTAATCTTTTATCTTTAGTTTATGGTTATAAGATTCAAATATCTTCTTACTTTATTAATTTTCGTGTCAAGTCAAAACTAGACAAACATCGAGAGAGTATTTGCAAATAGGCTTTTACTCGCATCGCAATTCAGAAAAAAAAGGGGAAGTTCACAAGTGGTAATTAACAAGATAAAAAGAGATAATAATATAGAACATTTACAGTACAATATGCATACATGATACATGTTCATCATAACTACGTACAAGCCCCACCCACCACCCACCCCCAAAAAAAAGGTTACAGAGGAATTAAAATAAAAAAGGAGTTGGGGAGAAAGCTGGCGCCAAGGCTGAAACTGGAATTCTCCTGCAAAAGTATTAGTAAGATAAAAATGAAACCGTGAGTGGTGAAATCAGAATTATCATTAAGGAGATTCAAAATATATATACAGAGATATAAAAAACAACTTGAAAAAGCACAACAAATTTGTTGCAGTATCAACTAATTATACTCTCTTGCATAATAATAGCTTACTAAAAATTCCTTAAAACTCAATAACATTTACTTAAATTTTAAGTTTTAGAATTACTGCAATAATTTGTTTTTCTTCAAACTCCCTGCGGGGAGATCGCTACAATATTAGGTACTACGAGTCAAGATAACCTCAATAACTTTTGCTAAAACTCTATATTTATAGCGAGGAATATAAATTAGGATTTGAAATGCTAATAAGGATCTTAGTTTACATTTTTCGGTAATAGTAATTTTCTAAAATATATAACACAAAATTGAATGATTTTACTGATATAAAAAAAGAAGAAGGAAAAAACGGGTTTAATTTGCTCTAAAATTATCATAACTTATAGAGGTTCTTAGTTCAAATTTCGCAATCATCTATTGTCATCATCATAAACACGTTTCACTTGTTGAAGATAAAATTTAATATATTATTTCTAACAATTTAAACTTTTAAATAAAATTTTCATACCTAGTTTCCTCGCAACTACGACGACGGGGTTTAGTGGCCGGTGGGGAAGTAGTTATGACTTTTCTCTTCACATTTCTAGGTGGCAGAGCGTTGTCTTCTGAAATGGCCGAAAGTGAGGGCCTCCAATTATTAGGTACTGAACCAACCGAACTCGTTGGTCCACCTCTACCTCTCCTTCGTCTCCTGTTTTTACGATTAGTGGGCTGGGCCGGGCCAGGAACGAGAGGCCCGTTGTCTTCAAGTGGGGGCAAACGAGAAGAACAACCACAACAAGCCATTAGTTCCAAAAGGAACTTCATGTTTATTTTTTTGGGTAACAAGAGAATTAGGAATTTTGTATTAAGCTTTGTATTTAAAGGCTAACTATTAAATCTTGGAGTTATAATAAAGGGACCCAAAAGTAGTTGGTGGTTATTGTCTTTGGTCTCCCCACCCCATTCTTGTTTTTTTCTCAACTTCCACCTCTATCCTTCTTTACTCCTTATTAATTTCGTAACAGTATTTGACTGGACATAAAATTTATTAATAAAAAACTCAAAAACTAATACTTGATTGGCGCTTAGGGTCAAGAACAGAAAAAGAAGAATGAGTAGGATAAGATCGAGGTCAATTCTCTTTTCTTAGCGCTTGTTCGTTTCATAAGACTTTTTCTCCTTTCTCAATCACGAATTGGAGGCTCTACATAATAAACATCTTACTATTTAACGATAAGCTCAACAAAGAGAACTTATTCGTGGTCTATAATGGATTATTAATATTTGTGTGATGAAAAATTGTTTTATTATACATAAAACAAGTAGTTTAAAATTAAATTATTTGTAATGACTTTTTTATTGAAACATATTGAAAAAAATTATGATTCATAATTGAAATACACAAACATCAAATAAGAAAGAAAATTATAATTCACAAATTAATTTGAATTTATGCATTACAGGACATCACAACATTGGTAAGTGGATATCTATGTTAATGTCCATACATTCAAAATAAAACATGATTGAATTTTATCAAAGAATGGTATAATGACACATCCAACACTTCTAGAAGCCATCAAATAAACTAATTGATTAACTGATTGGATACAAGCCAACAAAGTATGTATAACGTGGACAAAATTCCCCCAGATGCAGGCAATAACACTAATGTCACATAAATAAATATAATCCACCTTGTTTTGGAGCATATATTTTTATAAACATTCTTTTTCAATTTTGTATCTATTCAAACAATATCAAATAAATTGAAATAGGCAGCGAGTAACCAACCAAATTTAGTAAGTAATTTATTGAAGACCCATACCTATCAATTACAATGACACACCATAGTGAGTGCCACATGGGTTAAATGGAGCAAACCACTTGTTTTTCTTTAAATGAGAAATCAGAAACGATTAGTTACTCTCAATGGCAAACATCAAGTTTACTTGTGAATGAAGGCAACATCCTACTACATACATTCTAACAAAAATGAATCATCTTTAGCCACATGTGACCAATACTAGTACTCCATTCTTATTTTATTCTTCTTTTCAATTCGCTTAAAAATATGACTTTCATTTTTTTGACTATTCATTAATTTCAATTTGCATATGACATATTTAAGACAACAAGATTCAACATAACTCTAGTTTTAACTATAAAGTTCCAAGGACTAATTTATTTTATTAAACTTTGTGTCTAATCAAATAAGCAAATTGAAACAGATGGAGTAATTAGGATTAAACCAAAGTCCACTCATGGTGTCAAAAACAATGAATAAATAGGAAGAAAGATCTAGTATCAAGTAACAAGAAAACAACATTAATTTCTCCTATAGAACCATACAAATCTTTGAAAGAGACAAAACATTTATTTAATTTAATAACTTGCATGTCCTGCTTCTTACTAGATATTTATGGATTGGATGCCAATTGGAACTCGAGGCAAAAGCACATGTAAATCTCAATCTATATGTCATAATGTCAAAATCAATCTTCTTCACACTTAAATAACTTCAATTCTGCCCAAATGAACACAAAAATGGAAAGATTTTTTGTGCTTTAACAAAATGAGTAGTGAAACACAAATGCTATGAAAAGTACCAAGTCTTTTTCATAAAAGATTAAGCTTCAAACATATTATCATATCCAAGTTTTATCTATGACAGAAATTTTACATCCTTAAATGAGAGAAAGTGTTTAGTATACACCAATGAAGTGTCATAATCCAAAAATCCCTCCTTGTAAGATGGAAGCCACAGTTCACTGACTGCCATATGATGATGAATTGTAATTGCCATATCCAGGTGTTGTATTATTGTTCTGCATTGAGGGAGGTGGTGGTCTTGGTCTTGCGTACTCGGCAAAGATAACCCATCCATCAAGAAACTGCAAAACAGATAGGAAAAAAGACAAACATGAGTAATGAATTTATTTTAATTCTTCAAGACCAAGTATCTTTCAAGAGCATATCACCAATGACCATCTACTGGCACCTTGAGAATCAAATGATCAATTGAAAAACAAGAAAGTAGACCACAAAAACACTCCAGAGCCACATTTATCAAAGGGGGTTCAATTGAATTCCCTTGTCGAAAAATTGTACTGTGTGCAAGTGGAAAAAACCTTTTTTATGTGTGTACATATTATATTGTTTGATCCCCTAGACACACGAGAGCATTAGAGGATTTTTTTGAATCTCATGAAAATACTATGTTTGCCAATGGACCAAGTTAGTGAGACTTTAGAGCCTGTTTGGATTAGCTTAACACAAGTGCGTTTAAACTAAAATAACTTTTAAGCAATTTTGTAGTGTTTGGATAAGTTACGAAAGTGCTGAAAAGCACTTAGTGTTAAGCTAAAATGACAAATATAAGCCAAAAGGCATAAGTTAGAATTGACTTATAATTAAAAACTGAAAAGGCAATCCAAATAGGCTCTGTTTTACAAAATTCAGCCTTGAGACCCCACGGCACCTATGAGAACTAGGAGTTACTATCTCTCCACTTTCCTGAAGCAAGTTAAGACCTTCATCATAGACAAGATAAGGTTACTGTTGCATTCCTAGGATAAGGAAAGGAAGTTCATGAAGCTATCTATATAACGATAACATACACAGAGAAGAGTGTACACAAACCTTACCCCTAGTCCCTACCTCGTGAAGGTAGAAAAGTTGTTTTCGAAAGATCCTAAGTTCAAGAAAAATCCCACAAGTAAAGTCTAGGGAGGATAGAGTGTACGCAGACCTTACCCCTTGTCCCTACCTCGTGGAGGTAAAGAGGTTGTTTCCGAAAGATCCTCGGCACAAGTAACACATATCAAAGATTCATATAAAAAAAGTCTAACCAAACCTCAATTTATTCTCTTCATGAAGCTATCTATAAAGTATGAATATTGAAGGAGTGCTTAATTTATGTGCAACATGAATTATTAGATCAGAAAGTGATTTTCATTTCTCTTTAACAAACCATATTCAGTGATGGCTCCAACTTAAAAAAAAAAAAAAAAAAAGAACAAGTTCAACAATCAAAGGCTAAGTTGAAAACTCTTTGTGCATGCTAAGGAACACTAGTGCAGTGAGTATATATGAACTTTCTGAGTTTGAGAAGTACACATAATGTGTTCTCTCTTTTGAAAGAAACCACATGCTAAAGTCATGCATTGAAAAGCACTAAAGCAAATATCGTAACATGTCTGACTTAATATTCACTAAAGCATCCATGACTAAATGTAATACCAAATATATGAAATATGAGGACATTATTTTTTACAGCGCAAGTCCAATCCAACCTTGCAATCTTGGTTTGATAAATATGGTCATAGATTCAACATAAAACATTACATGTTTACTTGTAACAATTACTGAAACGCTAATGATACAATCTAAGAAACTGACTTACGCTTAATAAAAAAAGGTTGAAAGATATGCTATTAAGTTATAATTTGTAGGATTCTTGATCTCAAGTTACTAATAAATTTGAGGCCGTGTAGAACTTTTCCTATCATTTCAATATTCCTAGCAATTCAATGTTACTGTGTTCCCCTGTAGTATATTCAAGCTTACCACATTTACAACATTATAAGATAAAGAGTATTTTCCTATAAAAAGGAAGACAAATTTGAGAAGTTCAAAACCCATTTCAGCACATCCCATCATATCGTTATCATTTTGTAAAAGTTATTAAATATTTTACTACTCAATTCATTACTGTAACGTTATTTTCTCTCTAGTGACTAACTATATTATTAATTATTACTCACCTGGCCATCCATGCCCTTTATACCAGCTTCAGCATCTTCCAATGTCGCATATCTAACAAACCCAAAACCTTTAGAATAACCAGATACTCGATCAGTCACAACTCTGGCTGCAAAAACAAAAGATAATACAATCATTACACTTCCTTTAAAATGTATTCTTATCATAATTTGTGTGCATGAGGATACGTAAAAACATACCATGGACCACTTCCCCATGTTTTACAAAGGCTTCTCGAAGCCCTTCTGAGGTAGTACGTTTGCTAAGCCCTGGAAATTAGACAAACATAGGAATCATTTCAGGATCCCGGTGACATTGAACATACACAATTTGAAACAAAAGTTTCAAAACATTCCAACTTCCATTACATTGTACTGAACAGAAATTACAGGCAACTAGCATACAAATGTTTTAACGATACTAACAATACAATGTGTGATAGAAGACATAATTATTCTGAAAAATAAAAAGTTGCTTGCTGTAAAATCACGGGGCCTGAAAGCTTCAGTTTATGCAAATCTCCATCGCAAACATTCAACCAATTTGACACAACTTATCCAAGAATTCTAATAGTTAACGAAGAACTATTTACTTCTTAACTTTAACAACTAACAATAGGAAAAATCATTGACAGAGATAAATTGGGTTCAAGATGTTGAGCTACAAACTTCTCAAAAGAGCTAATTAAGGCTATGCAATTCCAAAAAAAATGAATCAAATCAAATTGTTGATTCAATGGATTATATTTTAGAGAATCTAGACAGATTCTTGCTTTTCACCTAAACTAATTTCATTTATCACCTACATGATAGAGAAATATACATACTATCTATTAATAGCAAAAGATCATAGCTTTTTTCCTACTCGATTCCTCTCCTATAGAAAGAGTACAATGTGTCAATTAGTTTACATTTTCTAAAAAGATATTATGGTTCTTATGATTCATCCGTAAAGTATTGGAACATCTGTAATTAAGGATACACAAATTTTAACATATTATTTTAACATACGCATCCATAACATATTATGCCACAATATCTGCTTGTTTAGAAAGGATTATTCCCATTGAAGGTGGTGGAGTAACTATGACATGTTTTTTTTTAAAATTGTATAAAATAACAAACTATTAATTCAAATTAAATGTTATAACCACAATTTCATTTAATTCTCTAATCCGTAGCAAACACTTTGCAATTCGCCTCTCTCCCCAGAAATCTCGCTCGCTACTCTCCCTCGCTTCTCACTTTCTACAAACACAAATATATAAATTGTGTTTGTGTTTGTATAAAGCGAGAGAAAACTGTATATACAAATACAAATACATATATTTTTTACCTATACACTTATATTTATACAAATAAATATCTTCCCCTACTAGTTCTCTTTTACCTTTCTCTCTTTCTCGCTATATACAAATGTTTTATTTCGATTCAATTGTATACAAATTCAAATTTTATGCAGATATAAAATCATTGATACATCTACATAGTAGTTATATATATATATAATAATCTAACCGATATACATATACAATCGTTGTGCTTTTATGCAAACGAGATGTTTACAAATAGCAAAACTGTAGCTTTAGAGTGCTAATATGATTTTTATATTTGTTAAACCAAAAATTTACTGAAACTGGTAACATTGAAGTAAGTATGACATATTGAAAATCGAGATCACATATACGCAAGCACCTAAATGCAAACAAAATTGCATATTCATTCTATCAATTAAAACCAATGGTTAGCTATATATAAAAAATTTTAAAAAAAAGACTGAGTCACAAAACATAGTCATAAAATCTGCAATATAACTAAAAATTAGAAAAAAAGTGAGCAGAAATGAGTAAATTTTGAGGAAAATGAATGAAACGGGAATATACCAGAAACGAAGAGATTGGTGGATGGTTCAGCTGGTGGCGGCTTCTCAACTTGCTTCGAAGGCGTATTGAACGGAAAGCTTGAGGAAAAGGTAGATAATAGAGCACGTAAACCTCGCGGCGCCACAGCCGTTGCCGTTGCCGTTGCCGTTGCCGTCGCCGCTCGCAAGGCCATAAGGGGCTAAATTTCTTAGACCCTGGGGTTTTACAGAGATTTCTAGAAGAGAAGGAGTTTTGTTCGTTGATTTTGCTTCTTAAAATGTGAAGTCGGCTTACTAGTAACAGTCCAATGGGCTAAATGGTAGCCCATAATATGGCGCTGATTGCATGGGCTCTTTTTAAGGTATCATTTATGCAAATATAATCTTTTAAAAATTAGTCCTCGGACAATTTTAGACTCGAGTTTAATGTTTGTTCATATATTGCTTAATCTTATAGGCAAACCATTAAATTGTTATCTAATATGTATAATCACTTACAAAACTTTAGTCAATAGTTTAATTTGCTCAAATATTAATTTAAAAGATTCATAAGTTTCAATATAACTAGAAGAGAGGATTGTTTACTAAATTATTGTCTCCAACAAAAAATTCATTTGGCACTTTCAGCCTTTCATTACCATCTACTAATGTCATAATTCATAAACATGTATAGTGCATTTGGTTTTGTTTTGCAGAGAGAATGTTTGAGTAAATGAATTGATCACATGCACAGTTGTGGAAGTTGAAAATAGATTCTGCTAATTAAAAGGGGACAAATAGATTCGTGTAAAAATCGTTTAATAGCTTTGAGAGCGTAAAATGTTGAGAAATTTTCCTGTTAACTTAAGCATGACAGAATAATGATATGACGGAAAACGAAAAGTTAGGAGCAAAAATCAAAATGAATCATAATGTTAAATGGTAAACTTGTCCAGATATGGATTTCTCAAACAGAACTTGCTAAATATCCCACCAAAATTTAGTATAATTTCAGCACTCAAATAGTTTAAAAGACTGATCCGGAAACAAATACGTAAAAACAGTGATAAGGTAAACTTTTTAAGCCTTGTCAGCCTTAGCAGCAGTGGCAGCGGCTTGACCACGAAGACGACCAGTCCTCCTTGCAGCAATAAGACCAACCTTTTGCCCAGGTGGTGCATCCCGACGGACAGTACTTGCATGACCAATATGTTGATGGTTACCACCACCATGAGGATGCTCCACGGGATTCATAGCAACACCACGAACCTTGGGCCAGCAGTTCCTCTTTACTCGGTACTTGTGGTATGCGTTACCTGCCTTGAGCATTGGCTTCTCGGTACGTCCTCCTCCAGCTACCTGACCAATCATGGCACGACACCCACTTGGCACAATCTTCTTGGATCCTGATGGAAGCTTAATCCTGCCAAAAGTAAATGAATCAAATTAACACTTAAACAAAGGAAAGTTTGAATGTAATCCCAACAACACATTGAGGATAAGAAGACAAAAAATAAGCACTGCTGTAGTTGGGAGCCAAATGTACTATAATCAGCTCATCACCGGAAAAGATATATACTTAGGTTCATGATGAGACCAAACTATCAGAGGCTGGTTCAACCTAAAGGGGACAACTTGGCAGAAAATCCCCTTTCAAACAGCAAGTTTCATTCTCAAATGGAACAACTATGGGACGACACAATCTTCCTTCAACAGTGTGTGGGCACAAACTGAAATTCAGCGTCTCAAGCAGGGTTCAAGATATGGTTATAGAAAAGAAAATGCAAGACCAGACATTCGTAAGTCGGTGCCAACATAGGTGCTTGATCTAATAAATTTAATAAAAAACTGAAGCATCTTCCCAAAAAACCAACTCCATCATCACATAAAACTAATAAATCACAGGAGAAAAACATCATAAACACCAGATAACACAGGCATCACATCGAGACGTAATCCGATTGTAGCACTATAAACACCTCTAGTTAATTTTGGGTGACCCTCTATGATACCACATTTGTTGTATAACCACTTTTAGTTAATGATAACAATATAAAGCAGACTTCCAGGTTCCAATACTATAAAAGCAAGTCAGAACAACAGTAACCAAAGAATGAAAAAGCACCATTAACACCTAGTTTGGATCCTGGTTGTCACATATCGTTTCAATCATGTTGTATGATGTCTCGTTTTCAGTCGTTCGTTCACACAAAATGAGTCATTACCTTTTATATGAATTTAATGATACAATACAATAAAATTTAAATAACAATCGAAACAAATATTGTATTTAATCTAATATCACAGTACAATACAATAGGTTACAACAAACCAAACAAGCTGTAACAGATCAAGATGAATCTATGATATGCATACGTAGAGATTCTACTGATTAAATTAAAAAGAAAACCAGTTCTATGTTCAAATTGATAGAAAAACAGAGCAGCAGTTACCAAAAACTGAACAAAAAGCTATAAAAAGGATGAAATAGAACTGATTATGCATACCTAGTGGTTCCATTATCGGGGTTGTGACTGATAACAATAGCATAATCACCAGAGCACCTTGCAAAAACACCACGGTCACCAACTTTATGCTCAACATTGCAAACAACAGCTCCTTCAGGGATAGATCTAAGTGGTAGCACATTGCCAACCATGAGCGTAGCCTTCTTCCCACAGTAAACGAATTGCCCAGTGTACATACCCTCCGCCGCAACGAACAGCTCCTTCTGGTGCTTGTAACGGAATGGATGACGGAAAGTGATACGGGCTAGCGGAGCACCCCTACCTGGGTCATGAATAACCTCAGTTATAACACCCTTCAGGTAACCATTACGCTCGCCGAAGTCGAGTGAACGGAACCGGGCTGGGCCTTTCCGGTGGTGAGTGTGGGACTTGAAGACGGACCCTGCTCCCTTACGTTGTGCTCTGATCACACGACCCATTTCGCCGCCGTCTCTCTCTCTCCTCTCTCTCTCTCGGCGATGTTAAAGGAAATGGTTATATGAAGAAAGTAAATTAGGGTTTAAGAGAAGGGTAGAGAAGACCTAGTTTCAAATTGGGCCGGGTCCAGTCTTGGATTTCGGCCCACCATTGATTTTTTCAAGTCCATTTAAGAATCACACGTTTGCAAGTTTAGCTGCTTTAGAATCAATTTCAAATTTATTGAAAAGAATTGCATCGTATTACTTGTGCAAGCAAAACTTCTAATATATGACTTGAATGTCTCAAACTTCGTATATTTTTTTTTTTGAAGCTTAATTTAACATTTCGAAATTTTAAACTCTTATTTGAATTTGAATGAGTTATTTATCTCATTTCACCTATGATTAGGGGTGGCAAATGGTTGGATTGGATCGGATTTGTATGGATTGAGCAAAAATGGTTTGAATTACAATCCATCCAAATAGAATATGGAATAGAATATGGGTAAATATGGATTTGGTCAAATATAGTTTGACTTCCAATCAAACATTATTAAAGGTAAAATGGATGTTACTTAAAGGATAACAATTATCTTGCGTGTGGGATTCGTCACTACAAGTGTAAAATAAATTATACGTAAATTTATGGATTTATGGGTTGAGATAATAAATTCCAAAACTATACGTTCGTGTACGTAACACTATGCAATATGTGCAGAAGTTCGAATCTTTTTTGTCAAAAAGATTATATTATATAAATAAAGTAAAAAATGATTATTTCAAGTTCAATATTAATCAAATTAATCATTATTTATCTGTAATGCAACACCTCCTAATTTGCGCATCCTTAAATCTCTTTGTTATATGTTTGAATCATTTCAATCTCTTTTTTTTTTCATCTTGTTTGCTATGCAATTCATTCTTACCTTATCACGAATAACTTCGTTCATAATTATATCTCACCTAATATACTCACACATCTATTCGAGTCTCCTCAAATATTTACAATGAACAAGTTATTTCGATTGAGAGTTTAGAGTATACCTTGGTTTGTGACTTTTAAGGATGAGTGGAGGACGAATTACACCAGATCAACTCAAAGACTTTTTGTTGAAAAAAAAGTTCAAAGTCTTCCACAAGTCCCCACCCACACTCACACACATAATAATTGTAATGACCCGAAAGGTCATTTTTGAAAATTTTCACAAAATTATTGTTTTATCCCTTTCGATAGTTGCCACGAATCATTTTTGATCCATCAGTGAAGTTGGTCTTGGTCTAAGAATTTTGAACTATTCGATAACTACAATTAGTTAATTGGCAAAATTTATTAAATAATTAATTTATTTAGTTGGTGGTTAATGGGTCAAGCCCTTAATTTAATTATTATCTCATGTCACTCAAACCATATACATTAAAAATAAGTTAGTAGGGTTTAACATTTTAGTCCATAATCATAGAGAGGCGGAGGGCACGGTTTCACGCCACAAGAAAAGTGACTTGTGCTTCAGGTAAAACCTCAGGTTTATTTTGTTTTTGTATTATTGTTATAGGAAAATAGTAGTATATTAATGGTTGGATGATAAGTTATATTATTATATTAATTTGTTGCTAGTATGATTGTTGATTGGTGATGCCATTACTAGCTCTATAAGTAAAAACTGGTTACTTACTAATGATGTTGTTGGCAACGGCTTGATTATGGAATCATTATTGTGACATGTGATTTTATTTTGGGGTAAAATAGAAGAGATAAAACTTGTAGCCAAATTAGTTGTAAAGGACGATTTGAACCATATAAAATAACTGTGGTTTTGCTTTCAATTTGTTTTGTTGCGGCCAAATTGAGAGAGTTTAGTAAGAAAGTAATAATGAGTTAGGTATTTGCAGGACAATGATATCTAAATATAATTGAGGATGAATTTTGTGTAGTTTTCCTCATTGTTTTATACATTTCTTCTTCTTCTTTGTTTGTTTGGTGGTCGAGGTTACTGATGGTGGAACTTAGCTTAAATTTTAGGAATGTTCCTATAGTTATCACATTATGATTCAAGATTTGATATATATTAAGATAGGTAATTAAATATGAATATTATTATATTTATGATATTGGAGATGTTGGAACCTAATCCTTGACTTGAAATTTGGAAAATATGAGAATTGACATGCTAATTGGTATCAAGATTAGGAGCTTGATTATACATTTGAGTGAGTTTTTGGATCTAGGCTAAACCTATAATAATATTGGTGTTGTTTGCTTCAAACTCTTATTGTGATTATCTATTTGAATTGATTTAGAAGTCCAACGAAAGGGAAAAGATCAAGTTCCGGAGTGATTGTTCAACTATTTGAGGCAAGTAGATTTCTAAACCCTTGTTAAGTGTATGGAATTCGTGTATTTCCTTGTGATATGTATTTGGGGGTAATGAGACTTGGTGATGGGTTGACTTGTACATATTGATTATTTTCTAATGATGAAAAAGGGGTAATAAAAGGCAATGTGTTTAATTGTTGATGTGTGATGTTTGAGACCGGGCTGAAAGGCTTGTTGAATCATTGTTGATGTTGTATCACGGTTGTATTGTTGTGAATTGTGTATTGTTATGAAAATGGTCATCTCTTCATTATTTGTGTGAACATGTCATTTGCATTGGTTTTAAGACATGGTTGTGATAAGTGTTATGTGATAAGAGGATGTACCATTTCGAGGGACGTATCGCGCGCCGCGATGGATACTATTTTTCGAGGGACGTATCGCGTGCCGCAATAGTTACTATTATTGAGGTCGTATCGCGCGCCGCAATGGTTACTATTATCGAGGTCGTATCACGCGCCGCGATGGATGCATGGACAGATATGTCCCCCATGGGTCCTGGACTGAGAGACAGCGGGTGTGTATTACTAGGTCAGACATGTATCACTATACTTGACATTGCATTACACATATTTATCATTAGTGAACTTGATATTGTGTTTTGCTGATCTTGTGAATGCCTTTCTGTGGAACTTTGATTGGTGAATATTGAGCTTGTTGTTGAGGATATGTAATTGTTAGAGTGTTGTTGTTGAGATATGTGCTATGTGAATTGTGAATTGTTATGTTGGGCTGATTTTATGCATGTTGTAGTTGTGGAGGTTTAGTTGGGGTATAAGGAGTACCCGTATTCTATCCCCTTAGCTTGTGTTTAGAGGTTTACTTGTTGAGTACCGCGTGGTTTGATACTCACCCCTTGCTACTACATTTTTTTTGTAGGTTACTAGCTCGGACCTTTGTGATATATTCTCTTCTTTTCCGAGGCTTCTTGGAGATTTGTGAGGTAGCTGTTTGTCAACTCAGCAGACCTTCTTACTCCTGTTTATGATCTTGTTCTACTCTTGAAACAATGTCATATGAGACTTGTATTTTTCTTTTGATTCAATTGTAATACTTTAGAGGCCTGTACACGTGACAACCAGATTTTAGGAGTATTTTTGAGTTTATTATAAAAAATTCCTCATTTTATTGTAATGGTTGAGTTTTAGGCTGACTTGTCTTGGTGGGTTAAGACGAGTGTCATCACGTCCATTTTTTGGGTCGTGACAATAATAATAATAACAAATATACTATATATATTCGCTCGGTAAAATAATAATCGATAAATATAATATTATAAATATATATTAATGAGAATATAGATATGATGTACACGTATGACGTGTATATAATTAGTAAATACGTAAATTACTAAGATAGACTGTAAGCGTTGACAAGTGGTATTAGAAGTAGAGTATCATGATGGGAAATTACAACTCTACTCTAAATAAAAATTACTATTGTTGCACTATAATATACTGCAATTTGAAGCTCATAAAAAATCTTCCCTTAATTCTACTAAAGATGTCATTATATTTTTATTTTTTAAAAAAATAAACAAAAAGTTGACTCATTCACGAGTCAATTTAAGCACATCTCTATTATTTTACAAAATATTTATTTTCACCTGTATCGGTGATAGATATCAAGTAATTCGTTCACTAAAGCTAGAATAAATTGTGATAGAAGAAAATTAATTAATTATTTGATCTTAAAACCACACAATTCTCAATCCACTTCATTAATTACTAGGTCCCGTCCCTTTAGCTAGTTTTCACAGGTTAAAACTTGAAATGAAATGTTCAAATCCCATCAATATCATACATTTCATTTCATTATCCCCTCCTATAATATAATAATAAAAAAACTAAAATCTATCAAACTCCATCACAACGCCTCCTTAAAAAATCTCACATTTTTTGGTTAATTATGATGATTAACACTAGATTTTTTAAAAAAAATTATTTTTTAAAACCAAAGAAGTAGAAACCTTGAAGCTTTACTTAAATGTTGAGAGTTCAAATTATTTCATGAGGAATAATAGTCGTGAAGGCAAAGGCAAATGAAATCAATCGGTGGGTGCTAACACTTGTCACCCTCATATCACGACACGTAAGCAAAAGTACAAAATGAAAAATGATATTATGAAATCGTGAATTTTAATTTTGAGTTTTCAATATAAAAATTACTATAATAAAAAATACTTTATTCTTTACAAAATTTGAATTAAATCTGTATTTCAATATGAGTATCGAGTCCTGAATATGAAAAAAGAAAAAATAGTCCTCTTATGACGCAAGAGAAGGGTGAGTATCTCATTTGTCCCCTTTTCTATGTGACCAAATTTTAACATAAAACTACTCCAAATGTTTTGCCTATTTCTTGAAGTATACAAAAGGTTTTCTCTATATTAAGTCTGGCATTTTGCACTTTTTTGTATTATAACACCACTAAACCAAAGTTTAATATTTTAATTACCCCCTTATTTACACTGAAAAAGACTCTTCAACCCCCATGAAAATCATATTTTCCTTCTTCATCATTTGTCTATTGGTGAATTCTGAGTCCATTGGCCGTTCTGATTTTCCAGAGGGATTCATCTTTGGAACTGCTTCTTCAGCTTATCAGGTTTGTTATTACCCCTTCGTAATTCAGGGGCGTATTTACGTTACAGGTTCAACAGAATTCAGTAGCTTTTGACCCAGGTTCTGTATATGAGTCAAAAATGAACTTAGTATTTATATCTATTCAAAACTCAATAAGCAAAACCTATTATGATTCAGAACTCATAAACTTAAAATCTTGAATCCGTCTGTATTTCTTTTGGTCTTGTAGTTTGAAGGTGCTGTGGATGAAGGAAACAAGGGAATTAGCATATGGGATACTTTCATCAAAAGACCAGGTAAAATAGTTTACTCGTAATTATCTCATCTAAAAGTTTCAAACTATTACGTACGACACACTTTTCTTTATTTAACTATTTATATCTTCAACGGCTTAATTAGAATTTCATGAACACCTCTTTTTTAATGAAATATCTTAGTACTATACTTTTTAAAGTCTGATGTATTATCTTGTTTCTAATTCTATAGGAAGAATACTGGACTTCAGCAATGCAAACACAGCAGTTGATCAATATCATCGTTTTCAGGTAAAAGTTTCAACAATTCACTTAATATGAACGAAAAAAATACTATATTTTAAATTAAACATTATTAGAAACACAAGTTGAAATATTTAATTTTTGGTTAAGGTACTTTATGGATAAATAATGTCACCTAATCATATCTTACTATGCACCGACTATTTTAAATAAATACAAGAGAACAAATGGGACTTATCATCTTTAAAAAGATAAGAATAACAGTTGCTTCCACATCAGAGTATTCTCTTAGTACAAAAAAATAAAGGGAAAAAGGTACCCGAACTATCGTAAATGGTTTGCAGATATCCTCTGTTATACTTTTGGGACATTGATGTCCCTGACGTCCAAAATCTATAGCATATATACCCTTTATACTAACGGACATACACGTGTCATAATCTTATCCACTGACCCGACATTTATTAAATATCGAATTGACGAATAAGATTGTGTCGCGTGTCCCTATTTAGTCTTCCATTAGAGTGAAAGGTATATATGCTCTAGTTTTTGAATGGCAGGGCACCAATGTCCCAAAAATATGACGGAGGGTATCTGCATATCATTTACGATAGTTCAGGGGTATATAATCCTTTTTCCCAAAAATAAATAATAGAGGCTAGAGCCCTTTTGTGAAAACTAAGTTTTGTCTGACCCAAAAAAAAAAAAATGTTTTGTTGTTATTTAACTAACTTGTATGAGATGACTTAGCTTTGACAATATTTTACAGAGTGACATAGACTTGATGAAGAATATAGGAATGGATGCCTATAGATTCTCAATTTCTTGGACACGAATTTTCCCGAGTAAGATTTTCTTCTTTTATCATCATTTACTCGTCCTTTCGAGTTTAAGTTATATATATCATCATCAGTATAATGAAACATGTCATCTTTACCTTTTGTAGTGGGTAATAAATTTCATTTTTTAAGGAGACTTACTATTTTAACGACCTTACATGTCACAGATGGAACAGGAGAACCAAATCCAGAAGGAATTGAATACTACAACAATCTCATAGATGCCTTACTAGAAAAAGGTTCAATTAAAGTATAGAACATGCTTATATGAAAATCTAAACTTTATATGAAGCTAATTATTTAATTACTGTAATATGATCAGGAATTCAACCTTATGTAACTTTATTTCACTGGGATCTACCACAACAGCTTGAAGATTTGTATGAGGGATTTTTAAGCAGTCGAATAATGTATGTATAGCTTACAGTCCTCCAGACAACGGAGAAGTTGAGAATTTCGTTAATAGTGTTGAAAATTTAATATATAACTATCAAAGATAATCTTTTCACCTACCATGCACAATATAATTTTCCGACAAAAGGTGTTCAAACTGATCACAAAGTCTATTGCATAAGTGACGTACAAATTTCCAGCTGATATATAAACTCTTATTTCATTGCAGAAAAGAATTTGAACGATATGCTATTACCTGTTTCGAAGCATTTGGAGATAGAGTGAAGCATTGGATCACCTTTAACGAGCCTCATGGTTTTACAATTCAAGGTTATGACTTTGGAATTCAAGCTCCGGGAAGGTGCTCTATTCTTTTGCACTCGTTCTGCAGGAAAGGAAAATCGTCTGTTGAGCCATATATCGTAGCACATAACATTCTGTTGTCTCATGCTGCTGCTTATCATGCTTACCACAAAATGTTCAAGGTAAATCAGTTCAAATAAAGAACTCTTTTTGATAGATTTGATGACTACTGAGTTGAAAAGAGGGACGCGAAATAGTGTATGGACATTCTGTTCTTATTTAACTAGTGTTCCAGGTAGTGGCGTAACCAAATAGACAGAAGGGTGGTCAAAATTTGCTTTCTGTAAATATATACTAAATCTTGAACGCCCTTAGTGTTGTTTTTTTGTTGCTTCGCCACTGATTCCAGGCAAGTCAGCGAGGCAAAGTTGGGATAGCATTAGATTCTAAATGGTACGAGCCACGTTCAGATTGTGAAGAGGACAGAGCTGCTGCAAGTAGAGCGATGGATTTTGGACTTGGCTGGTAATTTTAGTCACGTATTTCTAATAATGTGAATGGAGTTACGAAGAAAATTGAGTGTAACGTATCGATTTAACATAAACAAAGTGACTCAGGTTCCTTGATCCACTACTACTTGGGAATTATCCTCTTTCAATGCAGAAGTTGGTGGCTGAAAGACTGCCCAAGATCACTCCCTATGAGGCAAAACTGCTGAAGGGATCTATTGATTTTCTTGGCATCAATCACTATACCACATTATATGCACGGAACGATAGAGTAAGGATCATGAAGTTCATGTTGCACGATGCTTACTCCGACTCTGCTGTTCTAACTACTCGTAAGATATCAAAACTAGTACTCACTATTTAAATTGGACTATTAGTTAGCAATTGATCATCACCTTTGTTACTTCAGCTTACAGGCGTGGAGTCGCAATAGGAGAAAAGGTATGCCTGATTAGTTGCTTCATACGTCTATATTTGAGAACTGCTGATCGTTGTCCTAAAGATCATGTCATCCTCCAGGCTGCATCTGGTTGGCTACGTATCGTCCCATGGGGAATTAGGAAGTTGATGAATTACATCAAAGATAAATATGGAAACCCGTTGGTGATGATTACTGAAAACGGTAAGAAATGTCATCCTGCATAAGAAACAAACAGAACATGAGTACCAAAAACTTGAATTACTTGATTTCAGGTATGGATGAACCTAACAAATCACATATAGCGTTAAACGATGCTTTACAAGATGAAAGGAGAATAACTTACCACAGAGACTATCTTTCGAATCTCTCTGCTGCAATAAGGTGCTCAAACTTCAATTTATCGCAGCTTTTTATTACCATGTTTCGAGTTTCTTTGTTATTCTGTTCTTACATGAGAAAAAAAATCACATGAATACAGGGAAGACAACTGCAATATCAAAGGTTACTTTGTTTGGTCACTACTTGATAACTGGGAATGGAACTCAGGTTATACTGTAAGATTTGGACTATACCATGTAGACTTCAAGAACAATCTCACAAGGACACCAAAATCCTCTGCTAAGTGGTTCAAAAGCATGCTTACATCGGAGAGATATCTGAACGCGTTATTATGAAATGTGTTTTTCATTTGATTTCAACGATGCTAGAAGCAAATTAAGATGATAGTGTAGAGTTTGAACTATGTACATTAGCATCATTGTTTGCTGAAAACTGCAACTTCATTCTTATATATACCATAAAGAAACAGTCTTGTTAAACAAAACACACAACTGCTGAATGCAAAGATCAACTTCAATGGCATTGAGATGACAAAGCCAAGAAACAAAAAACAGAAACATTGTCTATAATGATTTTATTTTTATTTACAAGCCACTTCCACAAGTCATTGGACCAGAAACCCTCGACGAAAACCTCAGAACCTGTTCTAGAAGAAACTGTAACACTTAGTCATGTAAGTTCCGGCAAATTCAAATAGTTCTAGTCATGTAAGTTCGGCAAATTCAAATAGTTAAAACTTTGAAGACATCATTAGTGACTGCGTTTTGAGACAACCACCATCATAACCATGACTGCCAAAGCCATGAAAGATGCTCCAAGCGTCTTCTCCACCGCGCCAAATTTAGCACTTCCATCAGCATCAACAAAAAACTGGTTGCCTCCAAAGAGATTGTTAAAGAAATCTGACAAGCTGTCCATCATACTAACCACTGTTTGTGTCACTGTTTGTGTAACATTCTGCAAAAAGCTTGTAAAAAAGTTCCCGGATTTAGACTCTTCCGCCTTAGATTCAGAAAACGGCTTCCATGAGGATGATTCAGAAAAGGAAGCAGTATCAGCAACCGATTCATCTTTCTCTTGATCCGAGTCGGGGAATGATGCACCTGCAACTATGAGAATGTAGTAAGAAGCTTGATCATTATGAGAGATTCGAGGAAAATCAAGGACATACATTTCTCACTGGATCTCTGTGACTCGAGGAAATCTTGAAGGGCTGGATTTTGCAGTACTGCATTCCACACATTTGGGTCACAAGCAATTGAAGCAACAACGTTCTGGGAAGGAGAAAAATGAAGTCAACATTAGCAGACCTGGAATACTCATAACCTCCGGACACTACTAAGACGGCACTCCAAAGAGCTTCATGAAGTTATTATGAGTGTCTACTGTCTACTCAGATGCCAACATTATTAACACCAAGAAAATGCATAAGAAATACCACCTTTAGATCTATAGAGCCTGAACCCATCTAAGTCACTTTTATGCTCATGCTTCGTACTAAAATGTGAATAAAAAAAGCTAATAACACTAGCCTTCCTCCAATCAACGAAATTGAATAAAACAACGAACTACACTTTGACACCAGATTAAAAAAAATAAAATTAAGGAAATACCTAGCATGAGAACCACAAGGGGAGGGGACGTTATCTAATACTTAAACATTCGAAAAGTCGAGTTATCTTGACGTTGAGATCTTTCTGCTTCTTCAGAAATTTTAAGGAAGTATCTTCAGTATTGGACTCAACTCAAATAAAGCTCTTCTAGATGTCAACATCTAGAGAGGAGTACCTACAGAAAAATCGAATGAGCTGCACACTCTCAAGTATGAAGAGCTCTAAATTTTCTTGTCACTAGCAAGAAAACAGATCCTGTTTGAGGAGATTTCACAAGTAGAATTAGGGGCTAGCTAAAATAGTTCCACTTTTTATGTTATAACTACAATATTAGTTCAGTTTTTGTTGACTGGATCTTCTTATCTGGTCAAATTGAACACATTCAGAATCATTCCTCACCCTAGTAACGGCTTATACTGAAGGATTAAAAGAAAAAAATGCAATATCCAGTTTCTATGACATGAGCATACAACACTAGATAGAATATGAAAACTAAGAGACTTGTAGAAAAAAATGACAAAGAAGAAAACCTGAGCAGCAGGAATTTCACTCAGAACCCTATATGCCTGCACAGCATGTTTCGGCACAGACTTTGTGACTATAGTCTCGCTGACAACACAGGCTTTGGAGACGGCCGATGAGCTTGAGCCGGATGTACAAGATCCCCCATATCCATTAGCAGATCCAGACAAATATACCCTGTAAATTTAACAAAAGTTTTGAATTCACACTATGTAAGTAGTTGTTTACATCATCTATTAGAGTAAATATACATCTCTTGGAATATAACAGCAGAGTGACACTGAGAAATTCATATGGCAACCTAAGTCCAATAGCCTTTCATTAACCTTCTGGGGGCAAAAGTTAAAGGTTGATGGAAGAATGATGAAAAGACAAAGCATACCAATATTAAAAAAGTGGAGCAACAACCAAATTGACAAGTTCTTTTTCATTTTTCCCTTCACCTATTTCAGGTCCAAAACTTAAGTTTCTCTCTTCACTGACAACTGTCACACAGAAGAGCGCATTTGGACTCTGGCAGTGTCACCCAACCATAGTACTTATGAGAATGCATAGCTTATGACACGGAATAAGTTGAAAAGGCGGATTTTTTGAATTAATCCAAAAGGCCTTAATAGCACAAATGACTTACTTGATCTCCCTTGCCTAATACTCACCATTTATGTGGCACCCTCTCCTTTTAGACCCTCCCAAAAAGAATGTCACCCTTCCTTATTTAGCAACTATGTAATGGCATCCTCCTCATTTCATACTCATTGAGTTCCACTTAACACTTTATAATGAAGAAAAGTCAACTAAAAGTAAATACCAAAAGTGAATTTATAAGGGCAATTTGCTAAATAGAAGTGTCTTCCCTTAATTCTTAAACTCCATATCAGGACCAACAATGCCACATAAATTGGAACCGAGGGAATAGTATGTATGTACAGCAAATGCTATCCCAAGATGCTTCTTTGCAATCAGTTTTTAGAGTTATCTCCTTATCAAAAGTAAAGTTCATATTGGGATAATTCAAAGCTACATTAAAATAAGGCAACATAGAATTGGACATTACAATTTTTCTACAACGTGTCCCGTTTTACTCTAAAGAGCAACAAATTGTAACTTTATTCGTTAATCGAATCAATCAACTGAGTAATCACTCAATAACCGTTAAGTTTCACAATAACAAAAAGCAAAAACATACCACCAAAATTAGCTTTCAGACTGGAGAGGCTAATGCTCTATGGTGACTTCGAACACAAAAGACTTGCAATTTAATGATTATAAACACAAACAAAAAGCAATACTTCGCATAGACACTAACAACAGATAATAAATTGATAAGCAAATTTGCAGGCAGAGTAAAAAACAATAGCAGAGTAAATAGCAGGAGAAATGAATTATACAGAGCATCTTTGAGATCAGAAGTAGCCTCTGTAGCTTCCTGAAGAGAAGGAGCTCCACCAAATACGAGTCGTGGCAGCGGTTCACCAGGATTAACCATCATTTCTTCCTCTCCGCCGGCCATCTCCCAGTCATCAAAATCAGAAACCATCTTAGGCACATACGACACATCCGATGATCCACCGTGAGAAGCCGTAACCATAGCAGACTTGACATCTTCCGATGTTGACGATATACCTGAGATCGACACCGGACGGGCGACGTTGCGTGCGGCTGCGTAGACTGGATGCTCCGCCGTCACCGAGCGGAATCCGCTGTTGGCAGCGGCGGCTCCGGCGACCTTCGCCGCTGCTCTGAATGCTCCACCGCCACCCATAATTTTCGTAATTGTCTATTCGAATTCGACGAATGAGGCAACCCTTCAGCAACGAAGAGATCGATTGCGTATAAGTTTTGGGCTAAACAAGGACTCTGACGATGGGACACGTGGCGATTAAGTGTTACTTGCTTAGTTAGCAAGATACTTTTAGGATAATGTTGATGGAGTATTTAATTAGACTATTACTCCCTCCGTCCCTATTTACTTGTCCATATTTCCTTTTTTGGTTGTCCCTATTTAGTTGTCCATTTTGACAAATCAAGAAAGGACAACAAATTTTTTCCTATTATACCCTTATTTACACTTCTTGAAAATTGTAAAAGTGTATGTTGTTTCCCTCCAATTTATTTCACTTTAATTCAAATAAGTGGTTGTAATTTTGAAGTGAAAAGTTGTCATAAGGGTAAAATTGTAACTTCACTGTGCTAATCATTGTTGCCTTAATCTGTGTGCCATTTCTAAAGTGGACAACTAAAAAGGGACGGAGGGAGTATTTTATTTTAATTATGCATATTCAGATGTTTAGAAATATATAAAGAGCAACTTTCACATATAGCAAACACAAAATTTATATTTGTATGTTACAGTAAAATTTGCATAATTACGCTCCATAACAAACATATGTGTATAATTCACTATACATATACAAAAAAAAAAAAACAGTTGTATATACNTATTTACTTGTCCATATTTCCTTTTTTGGTTGTCCCTATTTAGTTGTCCATTTTGACAAATCAAGAAAGGACAACAAATTTTTTCCTATTATACCCTTATTTACACTTCTTGAAAATTGTAAAAGTGTATGTTGTTTCCCTCCAATTTATTTCACTTTAATTCAAATAAGTGGTTGTAATTTTGAAATTAAAAGTTGTCATAAGGGTAAAATTGTAACTTCACTGTGCTAATCATTGTTGCCTTAATCTGTGTGTCATTTCTAAAGTTGACAACTAAAAAGGGACGGAGGGAGTATTTTATTTGAATTATGCATATTCAGATGTTTAGAAATATATAAAGAGCAACTTTCACATATAGCAAACACAAAATTTATATTTGTATGTTATAGTAAAATTTGCATAATTACGCTCCATAACAAACATATGTGTATAATTCACTATACATATACAAAAAAAAAAAACAGTTGTATATACATATACAAAGAAGATAGTTGTACAATTCGTTATACATATAAAAAAAAAACAGTTGTATGCAAAAGATCAATTGTGTAATCTGTGTATGTATAAAACGAGAAAGAGAGAAAGGCAAAAGAAAATTGGGCAGGAAAATATTTGTATTGTATAATTATTAGTGTATATGACAAATATATATGTATTTGCACGTGTATATACAATTTTCTCTCTCTTTATACAAACATAAGCACAATTTATACATTTCGTTTTTGTTTGTATAAGCGAGAGAGGCGAGTGAGATCTGGGAGAGGGGAACGAAAATATATGTATATATACAATTTCCTCTCGCTTTATACAAACACAAACACATTTTATACATTTATATTTGTGTAAAAGCGAGAAAGGCGAGCGAAACTGCCACCAAACGAGAGTGGCGAGCGAGATTCCACCAGGGAGAGTGACGAAAATAACAAAAGGTTGTTATAGGGTACAACTAAATCAAAGTATATTTATAGCATTTAATTTGAATTAATAGTTTGCTATTATATACAATTTTCTCATATATAAATGGTGTATTCAGATCCAAGAATCATTAATGTATTCATTTTCAGACGTCTTAATTTTAATAAAATTAATGAAGCCTAAAAGTGAATTGGATTCAACGAATAGAAGATTATGAGAGCTATAAGTATAATTAGAAATGATTTATATTCCTAAAAAGCTAATTTTTGTGTTTAATTAAGCGAATCTTGACTAATTATCTCCTCTAAATTTCCTGAAATTATGATGAAGGGCCTAGCGGGCTTTACCATGTGCCCATCTAGAACCAACATTTAAAAACAAACTTTGATATATTTGGGCTTGACTAGGCTAAACTTTAAATATGTATATATGACTGAATATATTTTTTAAAAAGAATTGAACTCCTAATTTGCAGCCAATTTTTCTAAACTTTGACAATAATTTTCACTTTAATATAAACGTAAGTTTATAGTATTATTTTTAGAAAGGTAATAATAATCTACAAAGTTAACCATTTTTTGGTCAAAGCATGCAAAAGCTTTTGCTTAAATCAAAACGACTATTAAAATGGAAGTTCTACAAAGTAAAATCATGACAAAAGATTGATCATATAGAACACCTCAATTTTTTAATTTTTGTAAAATTAAGTTTAACTGTTATAATCGAGTAAAACTTATCATATTGTCTATAAGTCCTCCTACTTTCTACTTATGTTAAGTCTCTCCTACACCCATCGGTGACTTTTGAACTATTCCAACTGGTTTTTGAAACTAAATTAAATCTATATATTCTTATCTTTTTATGACATTTGAGTTAGGTGCACCTCAATTCTTATTCATCAAATATTCGATCCCATCTTAGTTGGTGATGGAACTAATTATATTTTTAGCTGATGTTTGCATTAATTCCTATGTCTTAATTTAATTTTTAGGTTAAAGTAGACCCCAAAATCCATTTTATATCAACCTAAGTTATACCAAAAAGTATATTCATTTTCTCTTAAAAAAATTATGTACCAATCACTAACTTTCATTATTTTTTTCTAATCAATGTTGATATTCTGGTTGTTTCCAATTAAATTTTTTACTAAATTTTAAATTCTACTTAAAAGGTTATTTGCCTTTTTCTTGTGATGATGGGCTTTTCAATCATACAATTGGGTTCCAGCAAGACCAGCCTTAAGGGCCCACTTATAATAAGTCCAGCAGAAAATCCATAAAAGTGGGCCATACTCCAAATTCCACATGGGCCCATGGGCCCGTTGTACTCCCGTCTCCTTTTTGCATGGGCCCATCTTACGCACGTTACGAAAAAGCATCCTATGAAATTTGCAGGCCATGAAAAAAGTGAAAAATACACAAATAGTCAATTTCCGGTTTCTATAATTGAAAAATAGTCGACATCCTGAAATATTAATTATGAAACTTTAAAAACTCCAGTATAGGATATAATGTCGAAAAATGGCCAGTAAACGTTGTTTTTACTAAAGATTGAGTGTTAACTCGATACATTATATAAGGTATATGATTTTCATTAGTGTTTTATTTTTCGATCTCCATTGCCGGAGAAAATGTGTGAGTACACACTAAAACTCTTTATGATATGGTATAAAAAGCTCTTATAAGTTATACTACGATATGTTAATCGTAAAAATAAAGACTCTTAGAGAATAGAGAAACTATTTTTCGACTCGAAAGAGAAGTAAATAAATAACAAATTTATAAAACAAGATCCAAAAATAGGGAAAAAGATAGTATTTGATAAACCCAAAATCTTTACAGCCGCACCCCCTAATCTCATTTAGAGTCTAAAATAAACCTATAATCAAGCCTGGTAATTTGTACTTAACCCCCACCCACCCACCCACCCACCAACAAAATCCATAATTATTATGGACATTTAATAATTTTCCAAAAAGGGCATTTCTTTATTATTGATCTTCAAATCCCTTCTCCTTCCTATCATTCTTCCTCAAAACGCCTGCATATTCCACGAAAAAAAATAATCAATTCTTAAATTTAAACAATTAAATATAATTTATTTATTCAAATAAAAATAATGAAAACTACTTGACACTAGTACTAATTTCAGAAAAATGTTACTAAATCAATTCATTTCCAGAAAACAATTCAGAAAATCACATGGAAAACTAGTACAATTCAACTAAAAAATAACATTTGTTCCCTCGATATTAGTGAAATTCCATATATTTCCAACACAAAATAGCAAAACAAATTTATTTTTTTAGAAAAATTGACAATTGATTGTTTAACAGGGATATGGGTAGAGTATAGTAAACTAGAGATCTCGAGTTCAAACTCGACTATACTAGCAAGCAATTTTAGCTCCTAATGTTGGAATTCTAAAATATTAATGAGATCCCAATACGAATACCAAACATCAATTACAAATTAATCATCAGACTAGTAAATTTCGAATACGAAAAAAAACATAGGAATAAAATTACCATCTGGTTTGCAATTAGGTGGATCTTCAAAAAGTGAAAGAGAGAGTTGTTTATGAGCCAAACCAATATCAAAAAGTATAAGACCAGATAAAGGATTATCAACCACAATTCCTTTAACTGGTAGCCAAACAAAAAGCTCTTGTTGAGAAAATCCTTCAACACCACCAAGTGAACCATAAGTCAGATTTGCTCTTACAACACTATCATATAAAGCCATAGTATCAAATTTAGCCAAACAAGGCCCATCTAAAAACACTTCAAGAAGACCAGAATCTGATAAATTGTAAGATTTCACTTCTTTAGGAAGAAGTCCTGCTGGTAATCCTTTTGATTTTAGTAAATCATGAATAGACATGGAAGAAGAAGTAGCAAATTTACACTGTAAAAAACAGAGGAGGAAGAAGAAGAGCAAGTGTAAAATTAGTGTAAAATTGTTTTGAAGAAAAGACATGATGAATGATGAGAGAGAGAGAGAGAGAGAGAGAGAGAGTGATTTTTTTGTTTCTGGGTTTTATGTTTTGCCTTTTTGATGGTTTAAGGAAAAAATTTGTGGAGGGAGATTTGGGAGAATAGAAAGATTATTTAGGGCAAAAGAGGATTTTAAGGCTGATTTTACTATGTTGCCTTTGAAGATATCATCTACACTTGAATTGATTAGCTAAAAATAAATATTATATTTTTGCTTCCTTAATTATTGTATACCTTTTGTTATGGGTAGATATGATTCGATAGATATTGAATTATTATATTGAGATTTTAATATTTTGATATTTGGTATGTATTTAAAAATTTCTTTGGTATTTTTATATAATATTTGGTTTTTTTATTAAAAAAATATTGAATATTGTATAAACTAGGACTAGTACAAACACAATTATTTAGATATTGAAATTTTGATTAGAATGAATTTTTCTTTTGTAATTAATTGATGATATTGTGTCTACTTTAATTTGAATATATTTTTAGATGTTTAAGATGTTAGTATGTGATTATATGTAAGTCGAAGCTGAATAATTTTTTATTATTAAATTATTGTAACACAAAATATCATAATGGAACTTAAATCTATCGAATCGTACCAAATGAATTTCGATATGATAATAGTAAAGTATTTTTGAAAATCAAAATTACCAAACTGAACTTTTCAATTCCGACAAAGTATATCTAATTCCTAATTAATAGAAATATGTTTTTTTCTTTTCTTTGGGTAGGAAATATACTATATTTGAGATATCATAGAGTTATATTATATCGAGTGTGAAACAATAATAATAATAATATAAGCTTAATACAACATCAATAAAGAATGATTACATATTTCAATTAATAAAAAATTACATTACTTATATTATTAGTTGGATATCTCAAAAACTAAAATCTTCAAATTTTAATAATTGAGAGATCAAAAATATTACTGGAAGAAAAAAAAAAGTTGAGTTGATTGATTTTGTTTGCCTTTGCATTGGGCCTTAACGACTTTCAAAGTTTCAATTATTTTCTCCTTATAATAAGGTCCTGGGGTCACTATGAATTATTATTCTACGTCACGCTGGCTATTATATATACTTTGTCTGCCTTTGATATTTTTATTTATTTTTCATTTGAAATATAATATTTGTATTTGAATTTGATTAATTTAGATTTATATTTTGTATGGGCACATTATTTATACGATAGTTCTGAACATTTTTTTATCGTTATTCTTAAAAATTAATTGAAGATTTTTAATTAAAAATTAACAAATCTTAATCAGTTCATCACAATCGATATGGACTGCTTTTGAAATATTTGATATCATTATCCTGCCAATAATTTACAAGGAAACTTCCACTTTCACACTCTATGAATATATTCCAACATCATAATTTTTAAAAATTACTCCATATTTATTTATTTATTTTATACAGTAACTCTTTTTCTACGTAAACATCATTTAATTTTCTGTATTAGTACTAGGTTTCATTATTCAACGTGGTCTCAAATAATGATCTATTACCAGTGACAATTTATTTTCTATTTCCTTAAAGAATTTAAGTTACATACATCAACGAGGTAAAAAATATATAACAATTTAAATAACTATAAAATAAAAATATTAATTGATAATCTTATCAAAGAAAAAATAACCAACCTACTATTATAAATTAACTATAATATATGAAATTACAATATCAATACTTACATCTAACTTAAATCATTCTTAAATTGGTTATGTTGATGTGATTCTACTCCTCATACAATCATACGTAATGAATATGTAAATGGTAAAACGTGACAATGAAATTTTGAGATTTTATCATATTCATTGGCCATACAGTAGTTAACATAACAATGAAATATTTCTGTTTATCAAATGTGAGGGTCGATCCAATAATTGTTAGTGCAAATCTTTCTCATTAGACCAACAAGGGTTGTGTTAGAGTCGTAAGTATTCCTTCATTCTTAATCAGATGTCTCGAGTTCGAGTCTCTTAGTTATGAAGGTCTTTCTCATTAGACCCCTAGAAGTTGTTAATTAATAACTTTTTTTAGCTTATGACTTCCATGTATAACCTATAGTTTTCAACTATGACCTATTAAAACATTGGATGCTATTAAATAGAGAAATAACTCATATCTAAAACGTTTTTCTTTATTAATGTACCTTCTCCTTTTTCATAGTCAAAGTTAAAGTGGTAATGCCATTTTTTCTTTGTCCTATTTAAGTGGTAATTATTAATATTGCGGTACATTAAATTATTAAATTAGGTGAAGCAATTCTATGGAGTTTTTAATATTAAATTTTGAAATATAGAATTGTAAAAATATTAAAATTTTAAAATGTGTTGGCATTTTCTTCTGTCTTGTTCTTGGGAGGAATGTCTCTGTTGTTCCATTGATCATTGGCTTGACTTTTATATTTTTTTACTTTTTCTTATAATTGTACAAAATTCAGATTTTTTTAATCGTGGATAGTTCTTTTGGCTAGTTGTAAAGCAATATAATATATCCTTTCTGGCTAGTGTTGACTATTTTGATAAAAGAAACACTTTATAAAATGAAGAAAAAAAGACATTTCAATAGACGACAAAATTAATTGTTTGGCAAGGTTATAGCGGGATGGATGAATACCTTCCCCTTTCGATTGAAAGTCTCAAATTCGAGCGATATGAATGAAAGTCTAAAAGTTGATAAATATTTTTACTTTTCGATCGAAAGTCTTGATTTTGAACGATGTAAATGAAAGAATTTCTTTTGACATTTTTATCTTAAATATATGTTACATACATATAACATAAATCTAGATTAATTGGTTCTAAAGTATATTGTTTAGATAGGTTAATTTTTTTAAAAAATATATTACTACACGAAATAGAGTTTTTTCAATCGCAAATCAATAAGAAGTTCATTGAAAGAAAGTATATATTTTTTAAATCAATGATATGTTTATACTTCCTCCGTCCATTATTATTTGTCATGTTGCGTTTTTCGAAAGTCAATTTGCCTAGTTTTCAAAGTTAAATTAGATTATATTAATTTGATATTTTAAACAAAAAAAAATAATTAGATATTCAAAAACTGTACGAAAAGTAGTATAAATTACAATTTTTTTGCATATCAATATGATAAAAAAATATATTGTCAAATATTAGTCAAAGTTTGACTCTTAAAAAAAAATGACAATTAAAGGTGGACAGAAATAGTACTATACAACATGATTTTTCCATTCATTTCCTTCCAAACCAGATCAGTAGGACAACCCACGTTGGAAACAAATTTTCAATAAAGCTTCCTAATTTTTTCGTACAAAAACATTGCTGTATTTTTTTTCACTGGTTCAATAAGAATATATGTAAGAATAACTACTGAATAGTTTCATCGGAATATTTCAATGAAAAAATAATATATACATTTATTTTCTTGACATTATATGTATATATATCTTTATATTTTAATAATTATTACTAGTAAAAATTTTGAATCCGACGCTACTATCGGAATGTGGTATCCAACCCATTTGGAAAAAGGGACCGGCAAACCAACGGAGTCCGCACAAAAACAAAATCACAACAAACCCTTGGGATTTTCAGAGATTTGAAAATGACACACCCATTTAAATCTATCATAAAATACCGTGTGAAATATACTATGGACTGAGAGTTTCAAAAAATGTCAATAACAGCACTATTAATACTTAATAATAAAACAAATCTTTGATAATGACATCAAATATTAGTAAATAATTGAATTTTGAATATATTATATACACACAAAATTTAAGAAACTCTTAGCACCGCCCCAAGTCAGGATATTTTAAATAATCTAAAAAAGAGCAAGGTCTAGCTGCATTATATATTTAGAAGCTTCAAATTTACTTAATTTCTCGTCTTTGATTTATTAGCATTTTTTTGTAGCACATGACCATATTTATTTGAGAACAAAAAAAGAGTTATTTGGAGGGGTATATATATATATATTATAATTCGGATTTATACATTAATCTACAATTTAAGCACTAAATTTATAACACCCTCCATTTCATATTACTTGGCCTCTATATAAAAAATAAGTATATATATTTCATTTCACTTGTCTAACTAAAAAATCAAGAAAAGTTTTTTTATATTTTTTTCTTTTTAATTTCTACCATTAATATTAAATTATTAATCAAATTTAGAGTTTCAAAATATCATTAGTAATAGAATTAGTTTAGTAAATATACTCCTAATAAATTCTTTTAAAGGGTCATGCTAAATCAACATAGGTCAAATAATACTCATTCTATCCCATATTAGTCGATGATATTACTAATAAGAGGAAAACCCTATTATTAAAGGAGACTTTTACAACTTGTTTTTATTGCAACTGAAAAAAATAGAGAGGAGATATTGAGAAGAAAATTACGAAAGGATAGATTTAAATTTAATCAAATCTCAATACATAACTATCATTTACGGACACATATTCATGAATAGTTGTAAGTTGTAACACATTACCTATTAAATCAAATTTCTCATTTTAAAAACTAGAGTACAAATTATGAATACGTTTCCGTAGACCTTTCGTTTCATTATTTTATGCTCAAAATTAATTTCCATTTTACTAATTATGTTAAATTGATTTTTCGACTTAACTTCACAACTGTTTTACAATAAAATGTCAAAGAACGAAATGATGAAAAAGTCATATAGGGTAGAAATTAGAAAAAAATAAGCACCTAAAATATCCGTTTGTTTGAATTTAATAATTTTTGAGATCTTTTTATTTGAATAAGATCTCAATTCCAGCGATGATAAAGCTAAAATTGATAGAATGATTTGAAATCTACATACAATCACAAATAAAAAGATTCTATTAATATAAATTGACGTCTAAAATTAATAGTGTGATTTGAAATTTACGTATAATGATAAATAAAAAGACACTATTGATATAAATTGATGTCTCACAAAAAAAACTTCTCGAGCAATTAGATAACATGAATACAAAAAATCCTTTTGCTAGTATATATCTTTATATTTTCTAGAAAAGGTTTTTCTTTGAAAAATGTCACTTCAAGCCTTTTTACATATATTACAAATAAATATTTTTTTTTTTAAAAATGACAGATATTTATTTGAAAAATAAAAAGTATCTTTTCTTTGTTCTTTTCCATGATGTTTGTACTTATATCGCGGTCAGACTAAATTCAAGTTCATGTATTGTATAATTAGTTTCTCACGAGATATCGACACATCGCTCCTAGCTAACAAGATTTCTTCATATATATTCAAAAGATTCAAATTTGAAATATCTGAATTAGAATAAAATAACACGAATCATCTCACCACAACTCGTTATAAAAGTGTATTTTGAAATACTTGGTGGTAATTAACCAGATTTTCCCCCTAAATAGCTTTGTTGTTGGATCATTATGCTTGAAAATGATAGGATCGAGATGCCATAGATATGTTCCAAGTAAGTTCATCTACATTTTGTCCTTGCTATTTGGCAAATGGATCTTCTCTCTTTATATCACATCAAACTACAACTTGCTTATTTGTTTAAAACCAAAAAAATCTAATCCTTGACATATAATCTAAATTTATCAACTTGCTAATGTGTATATATATATAGTTGCAAAATCAAGAATTTTGTTAAATAACACAGAACATATTCAATATACTCGCACAAAAATAAAGTTTAAGAAGGATTGTGCATATGCATATTGTGAAGGCAGAGAGGGAAATTTTATTAAAAATATTCAATAGTTATGTAGAAAAAGTACTTAATGTTATATGTATTATAAATTTTTCAACGAATAATATTCCACTAACCATCCATTAATTACTATAGCTCGTAGTATGTCCTTATATGGCGGGTCATGGTGAACCCTCCTTTTGGAACTAAAGGAAATTTATTAGTGATATAGTAGGGTGTGTTTTAGATATGAAATAAAATATTTTTCAAATTTTTGAACAATTTGATATGAGAAAATGGAAATATAACAAATACATTCATAGTCTATGAGTAGTGAGTACTGTTTTTTCTACTGTTTGTGCTCGTGATTGCTTATTTAATATGAGTCTAATTGTGTCAGACGTCAACATTGACTACATATAGCAACTTTTCATCAAAATTAAACCAGCTTTATGGAATAAAATGTATGGTAAAAGAGTATCTTTTTTTCTACTAATATATAGTATATAAAATACAAATTATTCAAAAATGACATGAGTGTAACACATTATTGAGTCTATAAAGTTAACCTTCTATAGGCTATAATAATTGAGAAAATGTACAAATTTGCCGCAGTACTACATTTGAAATTACTCAACATTATCGTTCGTTATATTTTTGGTTTATTTATACTCTTCTTGTTAACGCAGTCAATAACACATATCAACGTATATTATGCACACTCTATATGTCCAAATTCTTCGATAAGAGGTTTGTTAAGAGTCAATGAAGGGAATAAATTAATGAGGCTTTTTCATAAATATAATACTTTTCAAATATTACATTTATCAAAATTATATAATACAATACGATGCGTGATAAAGTGCTCCATAACGAGCTGTAGGGATCAGTAAAGAGATGACCGTGCATGGATTAATTAATATTATTGGCGGAGTCTACGAGAAAATTAAATTAGCATATGATGTATTCTTGTTACAACATGTTTGGTATTAAATTGATTGTGACATTTTACCAGTTAAATTAATTCATGTTGAGGCAAATTAATTTGACCCCCCAATTGATAAATGGTCCTAACGTGGCATCTCTTTCAATTTTGGGCCCTTAAATTATGGCAATTTCTATGGGCTTATTTATGCAAATATCCCTTTTTAGACTAGTCTTTTAAATTTTGTTCTAATTTTTAAAAATTGAATAAATTATAGACCTTGAAAATGATATATTTTCGGATAATGTTAGACTCGGATATAATGCTTGCTCATATCAAACTTTTGTGTAACGTCTTCATAACTTACAAGCTCTTAGATCGTAATGTAACGTTTTCTAAGATTTTAATTTGCTCAAAAAGTCTATGTAGATTGAAAACTGGAAGTATTGAACTCATAAAGATTAATGCTATTCTGAATCTTATAACAATATACTTCAACTGTTTCAATTTATGTGATACTGTTTGACTAGATACAAAGTTTAAGAAAAAAAAACGGCATTTTGTGATCTAGAACAAATCTTAGACATTTATTTGACTATCAATCACTTTATAAAGAATAAAAAGAAAAAATTTAAATTAAAAGTCTTCATTATAGAAAAGTAATATTTTTTCGAAATAATCTTAAAAGAAAAATGTATTACATAATTTGAGACGGAACGAGTTGTAAAGAGTCATTATAGTTTGGGATCACATCATAGGTCCAACACACTTGGAGTAACAATGTTTGCAAATTGCAACTGCCTTGGGCCTTCTAAATATCAAACAAATGGGCCTTGGGGTTGACAATCCATAAATTTAAAATATTGGGCTGAGATTCACCACTGGACTTTAGATTGGGCTGCTATTACACATGAATTATGCATATATGATATATCATACATCTATCGTCTAATTTCTATTTAAGTGGTTAGATGTAACTTATGTTGTATGCACATGACACGTATGACTTAATTCTAATTTCAGTTTAAATTGATATTTACTTTTCTTTCTTTACAGTTTTATGAAATACCTTTTTTTACTATCGTTCATTTGGGTGATTCTATGGTGAAAAGTCGCTTCACGGATATAATCAAAATTCAAACATATGCTTACGTGTGTAATAGGACCATAGAAGTTAAATAGACGTTTTGATACTAACTATAGGTATCAAATAGGTGAGTTAAACTTAATTTGAACAGATTAAAATGAGCTAAGTTAATAAATGAACATATCATTAATCAGTTCAAACTTTAACAGATTATGATTTTCTGAACTAATTTTACCGTGATAACTAATGATTATCTTTTAATAGAAGTAAGGATAAGAAGTTCATAAAGTCTTACACCATACATAGTGTCAGCCATTACTTAAATTGCGCTTTTTCCAGAATATAAAGACTATATAATAGCATCATCACTCTGTACACAACAAAAACAATAATAATTGGCTACTTCACCACAATATTACAAATAGCTGCCCAACTTAATTCAGATATGCACCGATCGATCAACTAGTTTACAAGTATGATCGAAATATATATACTACGTATAAATACATATAATATATGTATACTTAATTTAAAGTATCTATATATATTTTATACGTCTTTTAAAACTAGTTAGCCGAAATGTATTAGCGCAAATAATTATCCCTTATGATTTTGTTTGTTATAAATGACGACATTTAATTTGTTTTATCATAATAACGTCCCTTCAAATACAGACACATCCCATACTTATGTTACACACCGCCTTTGGGTTTCCTATTTTTATACTATTTCCTTCTCCAAATTATTTGTCTCCTCGTTTTTCCTTTAATTAATTATTTTTATTTCTATACATTGTATTTTTCCTTAAAATGTCCATCATTCTTGTTATTAAAAAAATAATAATCTATAGTCAAGTCAAAACACTAACTAATATGGTGTGCTTGAATTTTTCAAGACATAGCCAGTTATGTATAGATAACATTATTAAAAATTCTCGTTATTAAAATAGTTTAGTCATATTAGATTCAATGTTGTGACAATAATATAGTAATTAATTAAAGCTTGTGTTCACCACCTAATTTTTATTTTTATTTTTGGTTAACAAGTGGCTATGTGAGACAAAAATTAAATGACTAATTTTGCAAATGGTTAGCATAGGTGCAACGTCTCAAGTATACTGTAGATGACGAATTTGGGCCCTATTTAAATGGGCCAATACGGGCCTAGAACTTTTTGAGGCCCGACAAGAAAGCAGGACAGATAAAAACCTCACGTGTGGGTGGGGTTTAAGGGGAAAATGTTGGCAAGGATTAGTCAAATTCAACAATCTGTTTTCTTATTTGCATTTATTTAAGGTGCCACACCTGTTGATGTTAAGTGTCTTGTTAACGCCAGACACGTGTGACTATGACATCCCGAGTGCTTGATCGTCAGGTTCCCACAAACACGCTTTTGTTCAACCATCTGATATTCAAATTCCATTCATCATACTCTAAAACTTGATTTTGTTGAAGGTAAAACATCACGTACTAAATTTTTTTTATTTTCGATGTGTGAATTTAAACAACCAGTCCCTCAGTCATAGGGTTCCACGTAGGTATTCATGTCGAGTAAGTAGGTTAATTAGTAGAGATTAAACCCTAATAGATTTTGTATTCTCATAGTATAAAACTAGAGATTGTTTGTTAAAGTTGTGAAAGGATCTGAATTACCCCATCACGTCGGTATTCAAGTTTTTCTTATCTTACTAATTACTCGAATTCTTGTATAGTAAGCAAGGTAATTATTAGAAGATATATAAACAGCTTCTTATTAAAAGATTTTGTATTCCAAGAATGTAAAATCCGAGATCGTATATGAAAGGTGAAAGGATTGGAATACCCTATCATGTCCCCCAATCGTAAGCCTCCACGGAGGTATTCCTGTCTTACTAGTTCAAATTCATGTCGGGTAAGTAAGTAAATCAGTAGATCATAAACCGAAATATTTTATATTCTCAGAGTGCGAAATCCGAGATAATATGTTAGAGGTACACAACACAAAGTGTTTCCAACTCGTTTTGTGAAATTGTGCGGGTATGCCGTCGCTCTTACAACTTTTCTCAATGGCAACCCATAACGTGACATTTCACGTGATTTTGCGTCCATAAATAAAGAAATGTGTTACATATATATCTTCTATATTGACTTCTTCTAAATAATAATTTAATTTAGCTCATCGTTAATTAATACTAACACAATTATTTGTACGGTGCGCTATTTTTTCTACTTTGTCGATAGTCGGTATATTGTTTGATGTCCCACTTCACTCCATTTGACCTAAAACTTGACTGACAGAACAATAATAATATACGCAGTGTACGATATATATTTGTTTAGGTGACAGCTAATTTTTAAATAATTTTTTGGGGAGCATAGATGATTTGTAGTTGTGATAAATGAAATGTACTGATTCAGTTATTTGGATTATGAACCCTGTCAATATCAAAATTGAACAACCTTCATTGAATATGTATTTAATTTAAGTAATAGTAGTCCAAATAATTGGCAACTGCAAGTTAATGTGCAGTATATATATGATAATAGATATATACTATTCCAGTAATAAGGATCTTTAAGATTCTCAAAATAAAGGTACACAATATCTTTACTCATTAGAATCAAATTAAAACAGTTTCTGATTCCATCATGTGCCCATTTTCTATTTTGCTCACTCTTAATAAATAATTCCAACCATATGTAATTGCAGTAAAAAAAAAAAAATCGCACTTTGGGTGTGTTTGATACTGAGGAAAATATTTTCTAATGTTAGATAAGTAAACACAAAACATATTACATGAGGGATAGAGTGGGGTTCGAGGGCGGCAATAGTGGGATGGTGTCCCGATATGTCATATATATTATCGTAATAACAGTCTAAATATGATTGAAGAATATTAGCTGTCATTACTAACGACCTTTTCACGTGGTAACCGTCCATTAATAGTGATACTTTAGGGTTCGAGTGGAACCTTTATTTTTGTAATCTATAAATGATAATATTTTTTATAGGTTTAATATATATAGCATTATGGCAAACTATTGAAGTGCTAGCTAATAATTGAATCTAACGAGAATCAAAGACGCGTATCTTTATAATTATCTACAAATAAAATTGTGGCTATTAATTATAAACAGAGTCGATTACACATAATTAAGTTCAAACTTGTACTGTTCATAATTAAAATCTTGACAACTAGAAATGTTTTCATGAATATTATCCTGTCATTTGTACCTTCCAAAGAAAAAAGAAAAAAAAAACTTTGTTTTACATTTATTATTCTAGGACTATGATTTGGTAGAACCGTGTTTTATTTTCTTCTCTCTCATCTCCCGACAATGGTGATTAATATATATGTGTGATTAATAAGAGTAAAGATTATCATAATCTTTGTTAGTTTTGTGTTGACTAGATTATGGTAATGCATTAAATTAGGCGGTAGCTATCTTTTTCGTCAAAAATTTATATACTATCGTGATTAGTTTTCATGTATATATAATTTAGATGTTAAATTTCTCTAACTTCTTCATACATTTACCTATATTTATGTTCACTATTAAAAAAATACTGAAATTACCTATGAACTTTGTTGATGGTCCATCGCTATTTTGCTCGTAGCTAACAAAATTTGTTGCTAAGTAGGATTAACGACAGATTTTGTCCTTTGGTTACAAAATTTGTCCATCACGAAATTTATTTTTTTTAATTGAGATTTTGAATATCTATAGTGAAAATCGTAACTCAGTTAGTTAGTGAGATAGTATAGGAGGAAAAAAAGAAAGAACGGATATATAGGCAATGGAGAGTGAATGTTGCAATCACCAAGTCACACTCATTGCATTATATGTAGCCTATTGTCTCTCAAAAGTAACACTACATTTCAACTTCACCCTTTAAAAAATTCCTCCTTTCCCTCAATTGGATCACATCTTTGATTAATCAACTTTTATTTATGTTATTTTTATAATGAAGATTCACTGTCTGATTAATTTAGATCTACGTCGATCCGTTTAGGGAGTAAAGTTTTATCTAATAAAAATATCAACCATCTCAATACATCCATGGGTGGTTTTCAATCAACTTCATCCACTCTCACTATCACTATTATTGTTACATGATGATGATGATATAAATTAAATTGCCATAAAGGAACCCTGCCCTAATTTAGTATGTTATGGTTGTCAATCATATTATATATTCTTGCTTATTAGCTAACTCTTTATACTATTAAGATCTTTTTTACGCTTCTTTTCAGCGAGAATTTGGATTTAGTTAGGCTGCAATACAAATACTGGACATCGAATAGAAAATCCAAAAAAAGAAAAATCCTTTTCAATCAAATAGATGTTTGGTTTATCATGTGATTCTAAGTTAATTTTGTCTAGTTGTTCAAATAAACCATAAATTCACTAAAAAATTTAAATTCATTTCATCTTTTAGCCATCTGCAACAAGAAGAAAAAAGAAGAGCAGAAAATAACCAACAACAAAACAAAACTGATGATATAGTAATAATTATTATGCTAAACATTAATGCAACATGATTATTATTAGTACAAAAAATAATAGGTTAAAAATGTGTTAACTCAAATAATCAGGACAAAATACACAAATGTGTATGTGGATTTGCTAACAAAAAGAAATTAAAAAGGACCAGTTTAGGCTAAAGTTGCACGATTCTTAAGAAATATCAATTAGTATGAATATTTTATCATAATATCTATATTAACTAGTGTATAGTCTTAGAATTTGGGAAATAATTAGAGAATAAATAATTAATGTTGAGAGTAAAACAAAATACAATAATACTATTTGCTCAATATATTAAAAGTGAAATAAAAATGGACAAGAGAATAATTTTTACCTTGAGACTTCTTTCACTTCTACAACTTTTTTTTGTTTTGTTTTCCATGTGGCGTTCGTAGCCCATATTTTCGACTAAATCTGGACCGCCTATTGCAGAGCTCTTTCGGGAGTGATACTTCCAACGGAATTTTCTCCATACCTAAGGCTCGAACCCAATACCTCTACCACTTATTTACAACTTAAACAATGATAATTAGTATAATTAAGAATTTAAGATGTGTTTTGACTCCTAATGAAGGGTACATCCAATTTAGACTGTTCTTATCTGTTAAGTATTATCTAAGATAATCTTCAAGGATCAAATGGATTCATGAAGATTAGCCTTTGATTTTGTGCTTTATTTATTGATTGTGAAAAATAAAAAAATTCAAATTAATCTGAAAATTTATTTTATTTTATTTTAAAAAAAGATGGAATTTCACATGTGAAAGATAACGTGGACTGGATTCGTGATGTGTGATTGGGATTCACATCTGGGGTGGGGTCCATTAATGTAATATACTACACATATTCACCTTTCAGGGGGAAAAGGACTAGGATGCAATTTCCATTAAGTCAACGACACGTGGCGATATTCTAGACATGTCCCCCTTTCGTCGATTTTTATTTTATTTTATATTTTCCGGATTTTAGGCTTTTTGTGGAATCGCAACTTTATGGATGATTAATCTTATCTTTATCAAATGTTTTTTTTCTTGTAACGTTTCATTGAATATGTTATTATTGTATTATTTCTTGTGATCATGTAATACTTTTTTTTTCTTTGTTGGGAAATGAAACAAATACAACAAAATTAAAAGCTAAAGCTAAATCTAGGATATAATGTGATAATTATAATAGATATAAAAGAATGCCATTACTCTTTTTTTTTCTTCCATCTTTGATAATATTAATTGATTTTTTTTTATATTATTAAAACAAAATGAAAAGAAAAAGCGGCATAGGAAGTCTCACAATATATTCAAAGTGGTCCATCTTCACACAATTGCATTTCGTGGTTACACCTTTTTTTTGTTTAATTTTTGCTAAATGTAGTCTTCAAATAGTATGGAAGTTTTAAAAAGAATTACTAAAAGGTGAGTTCTTAGTGGCCTTCAAGAAGTCTAGGTTTGTGTGTAGATTATCCTCGAAAGTGTACTCTGGGACGCAACTATAGATCTCTTCTTACAGTCGAGTGACTTTTGGCTCTTTTAGGGGATGACGTCGAGTTGCCTTGTAAATTGACTTCACCACAAGATCAATTAATATACTTTAACACACAATTTGATATTTAGTTAAAATTTTAATGACATATAATGTATTTATATTTATATTTCGTGTCGAAAAATATGAAAGACAAAATAAGCAAAGTTACGTGTCAATAAGAGAGAGATAATAGATAAGGCAATCCCTAGTAGAAGATATTAACAACCAAAAAAAGGAGGATATTTCGCAGCATGTTCCTATGGAGCAATTCAAGAAATTATTTTGGATTTGTTGAAAAAATGTAAAGAGAAGACAAATATAGATGATGATGATATGTACAGTTGGTTGCAACTACACTACATAAACACCCATAAAAAGCCCAAATTAAAGGACTACTAACACAACCCTCATATGTCAAAATCCTAACCCCACCAACAATATTGTATCCTTATCTTTAATAAGAGTTTTTGAATTCGAATCTTAAATATGATACTGTCTTTATTAGGTATTGTTTTACATCCTATATGTGATTTTCTACCACTAATTAAGATTTGGTCAGATTCCAATTTGAATATGGAAATATAGATGCAAAATAAGGAAAAGAAAAATCCAAATCCATAACAACAAAATAAAGACGTTGAAGTGGAAAAATAAGTAAAATATATATATAAGCGTGTCCTTTAATTTGATTTCAGCTTATATAAAGTTTAATTAATAGATACACAGATCCTACATGACAAATCTCACTCGATTTGTCATGTAGGATGTGTGCATTTCATGACGTGATTTGTCATATAAGACATGCATATCTACTTATTCAACTTTATGATCGTTTAAATATCAATTTATATACACCAAAAAGTTAATAGACTTAAATGTTAGCTGAAGTCAAATTGAAGATGATGTTTTAAAATATGTATATGTTACGAATTCAATCCTCGAATATATATTCATTTTTAGTATGGAACATTTCAGTTTTGAGACTGTTTTAGATTTAGTCGGATTCAAATACAAATATCGAGTGTCGGGTGAAAAAAACAAAAGAAAAAGTTGTACATCCCCACTCACTTCCTCTCCACATAAGGCAAGAAATGGAAGAAAGAAAATCTGGCTTTCATTTTCTTATAGTGAAATTTTGTCTGAGGAATTGTCCCTCTCTTAGGTCTGGCCTTGTCTTGAAAGCATTGGCTACTCTCAGTAGAGACCCCTCCCTTCTCTGCTGCTAATGTTTTTTGTTTGTTTCTTATGTTTTAATATTTTTAAAGGGAGGGAACATTTTCTGAGTACAAAAATCATCATTATCTTATCTGTCCTTTATCTTTTATATAAATTAAATAAATACTTATAAGATACAGTATATAATAAACATGGACCACTATTTATTTATTTATTTGCCTTTTCCACTATCTGCATCAAACCCTTTGTCTTTTAACCACTTTTATGAACTATACTTCCATCACCTAACCAGTCAAAGATGCTCACTTTTTTCCCCCTCTCTCTAGCTCTTTTATGTACCCAATTTTTTTACATTTTCATTTTTAATATTGTAGTGTTCTGTTTATTTTCGTGTACCTCAATTAATTTTATTGGATATCTATTACTTTTCACCAACAATAGTTATCAGATAACTTTATCCATCTAGTCTAAGATATTTTTTTTTCTCCACTGAGTTTTGAACCTGAAACCTCAAGATTCTCAACCAATTCATTGACCATTAGGCCCAATTCTTGAGTGCTTCTTGCATGTTAGCTCTTCAAATGTTCAAAATATTGTTTGGCTTGATATAATATTTATGAAAAAAAGAATAGATTTTTGAAATTATGATCTAAAGAAATTTTAGTTATTTATATGATTATAAATTGTTTCTCGTATATATTTTAGATATTTGTATGACACAAAGTTTAATATATATTTTTGGAACAATAACATTTTAGCTTGATTCATTTCCTATAAACATGATTTTCCATCCTACTTCTGAATCAGCTCGCTAGGAAAATGCACGATGAAGAGCGAATTTCTATCGAAAAAACATAATATTCCACCCTACTTCTGAATCAGCTTGCTAGGAAAATGCTTGATGAGGATTGGATTTCCATCGAAATAGTTGAAGCACCACTGATTTTTTTTTTCTTATTGGTCATCCAAATTATCTGTGAGAATGAAATCCCTGAACATTTTTCGATGAGAAAATTTAATTGAAAAATAAGTAACGTTTTAGACTTCTAGTTGTTGTTTCTTGTCTTGATTTTTTAAAGCGACAACGTTTTGAGATAATTTTCTTTTATTAAAACAATACTTATTTTGAAATGGACGGATAATAGATTAATACCTTTTTGCTTATATAAAACTCACATTTCTAAATGTGGGAAAGATTTTAATTATATGAAAACGACTTTTTTTTAAAAATAAATTATAAAGATAATAATAGCAATTATTATAGACAGGAGGGAGTAATTGTTATGGTCTGAATAGGAGAAAAGAATCATGGTTATTAAGAGTCAGTTAATTAGTTAATTACCAAAAAAGAAAACAAAACGTAATATTTTAATGTTCACATTTTTTTAATTCATCATTTATAAATAACAAGATTATAAACAGAATAATTGACAAACATTTCTTAATTTTTTTTAAAAAAATATTTCAAACCTTACTTCAATGGTTTTATTCATGACAAAGTAGTAGCACAAAATTTTGAGTTTTTCCTTTTTTGGACATCATGTGACTTTTAGGATATCTACGTGATTAGATACATAGCCTTATGTTATATAGATGCATATTTTTTTTTGTATTCTTCATTTGACAGATGAGATAAAAAGAATAATATTTACGAGATAAAATTTGCAATTAACTTTATTCTATATATATTTTGCAGTATTAGATATCATTTCTTGTTTTGTACAAGGGATAAAGAATATCAATCTCATTTTTTTTACACTAATGTCTATATTTATTCCATCATTTTGTATCGTATGATATCGCCTTATATTCCAAAAATACACCTCTTTCATGGCTTCTTCTGGAAAAAAAATCAAGAATCCCAAAGGATGATGCAATGTTCTAGAAGTGTATTCAAAGAATTTGTTAGAAGATAAAACTTGAGAGCTTATTAATGAATTTGCTCTTCTCTATGACCAAACGCCTAATAAGACGCTAAAATTGAGACGTAAGACACTTAAATTGGGATGAAATATTTTTTTTTCTCTCTCATCAAAAGTCTCACTATTTGATTTTGGATCCCCTAAGTTCTATTTTATACATTGAACTTTTACTTCAATCGAACAACTTTATAGAAGAAATTGAATGGAGCTGAGTTGTAGTTATGTTAACACTTTAATCTTTTAGTTTAGTTTCACGAGGTATAAAGATTAGTTTAAGTGGTAGCTCAATTATAAGTAACACAAAGTTGATTTACTTTTCCCCCTGAAAATAATGCTATATATACTAGTACTAAACTACTACTACTAATAATGCTTTTGGATTAGAATAATAATTAAAAAAATGACAAAACTTACCTAAAGTTAACTTTCTAGCTTCCATTCATGATGTATCGAAAAAAGAAATCATCCCAAAATAAGTGTTGATTAAAAAAATCAAGACAAAAAAAATAGGAGTAACGATTATTTTTAATTGCACACACTTATTTTGGAACGGACGAAGTACGGTTTTGGGACGTGGCTCATGAGAGTTCAATGGGCAGGATTCCTGCCCCAAAATAAGAAAACAATTCCCACAAAATGTGTACTCAATTTGCAATGAAACAAACAAACAAAAAAAGTGGCAATTTAACTAAAGGTAGAAGCTTTTTTTTTAGAATAGGAACTGTTTTTTTTCTTTTTGTACATGGCTAAATTCAAGATTCTACCATTATGAAGAACAAGTTAAATTCTACAAAGACTTAAATACCAAGATTTAAAGTGAATTAAAAAAAAACCCATAAAATTGGCTTGGGTCAACCTAACCAAGATGATCTTAATAATTATCTCTAGCACTAAAATTTGATCCTCTCTCAAAAGAAATTTGTGCTAGCTAATTTAAACTTTTTAGTTCATGTTGTTCCATTGCTTGTGTCCTGGCACCCATTTTGGACATTTGGGGCTAAAGTAGTTTGACACTACTTTTGAATTCAATAGCTCAACAATGGGTTCAAATTTCACACATCTTGGTGTCTTGTACTGATTTATTGAAGCACCTAAACTTATAGCATAGTCCATTAACTTGTCAAAAGTACCACTTTCAACAATCTTGATTTCCAATGGCCCGATGGACTTGTCCGAGGCACGTCCCTGACGGTATACACTGTTGAGGGACTCTTCAATAGTGAGGCAACAATCTTCGAAAACAGATGGAGGAACTGGGGTTGATCCATTCACATTCAGCTCCCAGTATAACACATAATGCCCTGGAATTGTTGTTGTTGTATCAGCATAACTGGTGTATTCTGTCACATGTGCATCAAATGGCATAAGATGCGTGACTGCATTTTTTACTGCATTTTGTAGTTCGACTTCATCTGTCTTGTCTGAATCGATACTCAACACCACATTCTTCCTGCAGATGAAGTTGAATTGTGGCGCGTTGTTCTTGAATCCAGCTACACGTAGCACATCGCCTACACGATACCTATAAAGCCCTGAAATAAAGATCAATGATTAATAAACCAGTACGAATAAAACTCAAGAAAATTCATTTTTTTTTTTAAATTGACATAATATGTGACTTACCAGCATATGTTGTGACAATAAGTTCATACTCTTGCCCAATCTTGACATTAACTAAATCAACCAATTCTTGTTGTTCTTTCTCATTAAGTGATTTAGGCATGGAAATAGAATTCGTCACACCGTTGTTTCGATGAACAGGCAAGAATTCAAAATACCCCATAGTAGGAATAAGGGTATAAGCAACTTCACTTGGCTTACAAAGGGGGTTCAAATTGACACCAAAATAGCACTCAGAAGAAGCATACATAGTGCAAACAAGAGGCAAACCATTGCTATAGTAATCAAGAGTTGGTATATATTGTGACATAGTACCAGTCACAATGACATCTATGTATTTGGTATTAGGCCACAATCTAGTAATAATCCCTTGCCATGAATCTTTACTACATTCAGCCTCAACAAAATCAGCTAAATTTTTATCTGGTTTAAGGATCTTCATCACCGCCTCTCGCACTGAGAGGTCAGTGATTTGGGAATTAATGGTTCCGGCTCTGATATCATGACAAAGAAGTGGCCAATGCTTTTCTAGGAATCGAATAGCACGGATAAAACCTGAGGCAAAAACAGCCCCAACACGAAGAACTTCTTTGTTTTGGCATAGACCACAAAGCATTTGGGAATACATACTTTGGTATGAATCAGAACAGAGAATCGTTTCGTTTGGGCTCGTGTAGTTGGTGTATGGATCAGGACGCCTATTTTTGAAATGAGGGCTTTTATAATAACTTGTTAAAACAGGACGAGCTGGTAATCCACCTGGTGTTTTAGCCTCTGATTTTATAAACAAAAAATACATTCCTTTTCCTTTTTCAAGGTCTGGAACAAATTGACTCATCACAGGCATTAAAAGACTGTAAAGCTGTGATCTTCTTGCAAGTTCCTCCTCAATCGTTGGCATCAGTTTTCGTTCCCCACCAGACGTACCGGAACTGCACAACCATGAAATTGCATCTTAAGAATACTAATTAAAATACATGCACGAAACACGTCGACAACAGTTTTGATATTTTTTTATACTTAATAGTAAAACGAAAACCAAAGAGACAGATGACAAACCTTGTTAAAAACTCAGAGATGGGTTGAGAGCACAGGATTTGAGATTTATCGCCATTGGCGATGCGAGTGATATCAGCCTGAATATCCTCATAAGTAATAGCAGGCATGATTTTCTTGAAATTTTCTCTATCAATATGACCATTTAGGCCATGGCGCTGCAAATACTCAACATGAGCATTTTTTGTTAGTATTTCAGCAAGGACTTTCTTTTGAATTTCATCAGCATTTGTGGTAACTTCTTCAATAAAATGAAGAACTTGCTTGTTGTTTTCAGTAACAACATCTGATTTTGGTGCCTCAGGCATGGTTTCTTTTAATTAACAAAACTGAACAATATTTTGTGAAGAAAAAGAGAGAGTTTGTTCCAAAGGAGAAAGAAGTGTTTATGTGATTTTTGTTTTTTTGGTTTGGTGTGGGTGTAAGTTGTTAGTAGAATGGGGCTTTATATAGAGGGATGTTTGTGTTGAAGTGTGGCTTTGTGGCCTGTGGTGCATTTTGTATTTGCATATTTAAAAGTGCAGAGGAGAAACTAATACAGTACCAAAATCCAAATATATATTTTTTTCTTCCTTTTTTTGGGTGTGTGGATAGGATTAAGTAGCATATGCTTTTCTTTTCTTTTTTTCCATCTGGGTCAGGTAAGTGGTACTTGCATTGGAGCCTAACTATTTTAGATTTGTGTTGTGTAGGGTTCCATTCAGAGGGAAGGACTCTCTATCAATGATTTTTTTATATTCAAAGCTTAAATTTAAAATTAAGGAAAAAACAACCTCATAAACTGCGCTGGTGAAAAAACATATGCTTTTGTGAATAACAGATAAATACATTTTTTATATTGTAGTACAGGTGAGTTAGATCGGCTACCTAAACTTGGTTTCTCCATTTCTTACCATAATTTTCTACTTTCTTTGTTTTAATTGATTCGTCTTTTTTTTTTCTTTTTAGTATGTTTTGAATAAAAGAATGCCTTTTAAAAAAATATAATTTGACATTTCACATTACATAGAGTAAATATTTTTAAGAACAAAGATTAAGAAGTATTTTTTTTTCTTCCTTTTTTGGTGTGGGGATATGATTTTGATTTTTTTCTTCCTCTTTTGGTGTGGGATAGGATTTTGATTTTAGGGTAATTTACATATGTTTTTTTTTTTAATTTATCAATCTTTTTTCCCTTTCTAGTATGTTTACGCAAGAATGCCTCTTTTTATAATTTGACATAACATTTTTAAGAACAATTAGTTTAAACTTCAAAAGTATATTTTTTTTTTCTTTTTTTGGTGGCTGTGGATAGGATATATACATAGGTTTTTATGTCAAATTGCTTTTGGAAAATTGAAAACATGCATTTGTGACTAACAAAGACATACAACTTTCATGCCTTTACATACGTTGTTGTCATAATTGCGACTTAGAGTACGTATTTAAGATTCGTCCAGAGAGTGTCCGGTACGGAGAAAAATATTTTATAATTTTTTTAATGTTTTCGATTGGTTAACTTTTTCGTAAAAGAATAATTTCGATAGAAAAACAAATTACTTAAAAATGAAAAGAATTTTTTCTATCAGAAGTATAAAAAATAAATTTCATAAGTAACATTCTATTATTCTCTCGATCCTCTAACACAGTTCATTTTTATCTCACCCTTGTAGTTCACATCCCCACCACCCCATACCCCTATTATCATCCCCTCTCCCATAATATTTATCGATATTATGTATACAATACTAATTAAAATCCTATATCTATTTTCTGAAAAATATTTTCCTTTCGTAACGTACACACCATAATCATGTATTTTTAGAGCAAAGTTCTCTAATTGTCTTTATAAGCCGTTGTTGTCTTTTACTAATACACAATTAAAGCCTAATTTGGATTTTTATTTGTACAATTTCCGGACACCTTATCCATTTGCCCCAATTTCTTTTCTGCGAGTTAATGATAGTTTAAAATGCATTATTACTTCTAAAATAGTAAGTAATTATTACTAATAAAACATGAAAATAGTAACAAGATAAAATAGACACGTTACCTGCCATAGCCTATAAAGTCTTAACTTAAAATAAACTTATAATGTAGTATATATTTTTACACTAATACGGCAGATAATTAAGTTGGATTTTACAAAAAATGATTTAAGAAAAATTACCAAATATAGCTAACTACAACACTAACTTTTACTTTATCCAAAAGCTTATGCATAAAATTTTAAACCTTTCATACACCAACCAACCAAATAGAAAATACATTTTCTATCTTTACTTTTATTTTTTCTAAATTTTTTATTAGCTGTCATGGAGAGAGGGGTGGGGGTTCGGAGAAACCGTTAGTAGAAAGGATATTTTTTAATAACTTGATAATTTGACTAGTTAAAGGTTATTTTTTGAGCAAAAAACGTAATAATTTTAATATTTTAAAATAAATAGTATAACAAAAGACAAAATTGTCTAATAGTTTAAAATATTTCGATCATTTTCCGTATAAATAAATAATTGTCGGCTATATGAGTTAGGCGAGCACATCGTGTGCTTGTCGTATGTCGTACAATGAAAAATTAAGAAATTTGTTACGAAATAAAGGAGGTGTATTGAATTTTTGAAAAATATATTTACATGAAAACTTCATTATATTTTACACTAATTTATAAAAACATTTTAATTACAAGATATATAACTGTGCTATGACTACATTACTGATTTTACACAAAAAAAAAAAAGTGCAAGTAGGAAAAATGGAGGATGAAATTACAAAAATGAGAATCGAACTCTCTGATTAATAAAGTAAAAGTTCAAGTATCTAATCAAGCGAGCTACTAAGAATTCAATTTTGGTATATACATATTCCTTGTTATTTTTCAGCTTGATTTTGATTTTGAGCTTGTCATGTGTCTTTTTATCTAAATTAAGGAAAAAATAGCGTCAAATTAAAGTATAATGAGAGGAATATAAGACACAAACCATAACATGAGCGTTATATTTGGATTGAAAATATAACAAAGAGTTTATTTAAAATATTTCCTATCGTACAGAGATATATTTGATCCTTTTCCGATTAAATAACGTCCAAGGTGGTACGGATGTGAGTTTCCGGTGTACATTGTCCAAGGTGGAAAGATGACAGCTGGACGAAAGACACGTGTAGTATCAGGACTGTATTGTGTACCCACTTGACAACTGTTCCACGTCAGATGTTTGACACGTGTACGCATAGGAGTCACTGATGTCAAATGCTTTCGTGAGGTATTACCATTTCCTCCGTCTATTTTTACTTGTTCTGTTTGACTTCATACGTTTTTTAAGAAATTCAAAATAATAGATAATATTACGTTATTTCACCGTAACGTTAGAAAATGAATAAAGTATTTAAAACAAGTGTAAAGTACTAAGAAAATAGTAAATTATCTTTTAATTTTTTAATCTGAACATGTAAAATATGATACCGATTTCTAATTAAAATACCACTTTACTTTCTTCTTTCTTCACGTAATTTAATAGTAGTATTAGGCTATTAGCGTACGTATACATACCATGTTTTAGTTTTCTTTTATCACTTGATAAACTCTACTTTTTGTTCTCTCCCTTTCAACATTATCAAAGTAGTAACTTTTCATAGCTTGATTGATAACGTATTTGACAATTGATATGCTTTATTTAAGTCAAGAATCTATTGGAAAATAATTTTTGTATTTTATGATATAAGAGTAAAGTTATATACACATCACCATTATTGTGAGATTACACTGATATATTATTGTACTTGTTTGATTGACAATACAAGGTGAAATATTTGGCTTGTAATACATAGTTAGGATCCGGCACTCTTAATTAATATTTCTCAATTCTTGAGGATATGTAAAAGAGAATTATGATTGATAATTTGTGATGTAATAGCTGTTCAAATATCAATAAAGCGTAAAATAATCAAAATTACTCCTTAATTGATATTTTATAAGATTATGTGTAAAAGAGAATCACGACAGATAATTTGAGACGTACAACGTATCAACTAGTTAAGATTTGTTTCAACTTATCACCTATTGCATGCCTATTAATTAAACAAACTTGGGTTCTTTAAACAGGACATATTCATGAAGCAACTAGAAATTGAGGATAAAAAGGACATATTCATGAAGCAAAGTCAACACGAAGCAGCTAGAAATTGTGTCGTATAGTTTTCAATTCTTGATAAATTTCAAAGAAAGAAATATGCGCACAAATTTAAACACCTAGCTAAAGAACCCAAGTTTGTTTAATTAATAGACATGCAATAGGTGATAAGTTGAAACAAATCTTAGATAGTTAATGCGTTTTACGTCTCAAATTATCTGTCATGATTCTCTTTTACACATAATCTTATAAAATATCAATTAAGGAGTAATTTTGGTTATTTTACCCTTTATTGATATTTGAACAGCTATAACATGACAAATTATCAATCATAATTCTCTTTTACATATCGTCAAGAATTGAGAAATATTAATTAAGAGTTGGTTTTGACTATTTCTTCTTTCAATGGTATTTGAACAACTATAATATCATACATAGTTGAGACTAATCGTATTCATATTTTAACCAAAATAAAAAAATAAAAAAAATCGTATTAATATTGATCAATGAATTACCATGAAAAGCAATTAAAAACATGGGGTATATTTGCTCTCGAAAACTAAATTTCTAATTGATAAGTAACATAGACACGTCGCACCGTCAAGCAAAATTTGTTTGAGAGAAAAAACTTTTCTAGTAACCCTCCAACATTAGAAAGAAACAACTAGCATATTAGTTGCATTAATTAATTTGAGAACTATTTGAATATATGAAAAACAAATAACATAAATTAGGGAACAATAATGTTGATTTAGTCTAAGAATAGGTTACCAAAAAAAGGTCAATGTAGATACATCATTTTCTAGTCTAGTTGCTCATTGATGTTAAAACTTCATATGAATTAAATCAATACCTAAAAGACTTAATTAGTTGTTAATTATTTATTAATTAATTAGTTGTTGTGATGTTCCCATTGACAAAATGTCAAAGCTGAAAATAAAATTTTATGCAACAATATTTCTTTTTGTTGTTGCCGTCACTTTGAAAAAAATAAAAAGTAATCGTCGTTATTTGTTTCGATTTTGCTTTGATTAGTCAAAATTATTTGTTATTATCCATAAAATTGTGGTTCTCAATTTTACTATGACTTGTCACAACTCAACTAAAAGTTTGTTGAGTGCGTAAAACAAATTGTGTAAGGAGCCAAAAAGGTGTGATATGTACGTAATTTTATCTGACACAAATATTAATAATTGATTTCATTATTTGAATTCGTAAATTTTTATTAGCAAATATAACTTTATCGTTGCTCCAAAGCTTCAGTTTGAGTGTACCATTGGACAAAGTTGCACCGGAGAAAGATTAATGTAATGCATAAGATTTGTTATATATGGCATAGGTAAAAACAGCAGAACCAATGTAAATCTCATGCAAGTCATAATAATAACTCTATTGGTGAATCCCAAAAATCACTTTAACAATTATCAAGAATATATTGCACCAATTATTGGTTAAGGGACTCAAATTCTCTCATAACAAAACAAATTAAGTAATACAAGAAATATAAATAAATTGGAACAAGTCAACATGGTGATAAGATAATCACTTCAAATCTATCAAAATGTTTTGTCTTCCTTATCTTATTTTTATGGATGAAAATAAATGAATTAATGATACAATGAAATTATATTAATAAACAGAACCAACAAGGGTTATATAGTTAAGAGGTAAGTTATATTTCAATCCTTAATGAAGTCTTGGTTCGAGTCCTTTTAAATAGTGAAATTTTTTATCGTGAAATAGAGATATATAAAAGCAAAAGAACAAGGAGGAAGTGGTTATTTAGTATGGACAGGTCATCAACACAACAACACCTGGTCGCCATGTGTACAAATAGTTGTCTTCATGCATTGACTAGTAATGTGGACGGTTGCAATTTAAGTCAACTGATCTGATGGATAGTAGGTGGACAAGTTTAGACACAAAAACAAATTAAAACCATAGTATATTGCACTTCCATAGTTCAAATTTAATAAGACTCCAATAAAAACAAAAACAAACATAAGTATAAGAAGTCTAATAAAAGAAAATAATACATATTTAACAAACGAGTCATTTATGAGAATAATCTTGAAATTTTGATCTCGCTCGTCTTGCCTCATTATCAGAAGTTTTGACAATATATGTTTATGAGGTTGGTAAGTGAAGTCAAAAGTTCAAAATCACTCATTTTCAAGGTCATTATTACCACCAACACTGATACACCGTGGTTTGTAGCTACTGAGTCAAAAGTTCAAAATCACTCATTTTCAAGGTCATTATTACCCCCAACAACATAGTTTGGAACCACGTGCTCTAATCCTCTAATCTACAAGTCTCACCCCGTCTTCACTGAATCTGCTCCTGAAAATACCTTGAAAAGGGAACATATCCCTAACCATTTCAGATTGTTAAGATGTGAAAGCATGTTTATCTCTATAAGTATATAAGAAAAATGTGTTTATAAGGTTTGATTACAATTTTCTACACAGAAAGAACTAGACCTCGAGTTTTGGTTATCATCGGGACCTAATAAGATCTACACGCTCTCTAAAATTGTTCCATTTTCAGGGTCAAACAAAAGACCTTTCATTAAAAACAAAAAAATTTCATTCATTCCGATACATCTCTAGTTGTTATTTGTTTTTAAAATATCAAATATTTTAAATAAATATTTGTCAAATTTTGATGAGATTAAATGGAGATAAAAAAAAAAAACTAAACTTGGGCGGGTGCACCAAGGCAGGTAGGACCTTTACGCATATGGGGCGCTTAGTGCTTGGTGTTAGGAGTAATATAAGTTGAGGATTTTATGGGAATGTTTACAAACAAAGAGAAAAAATATAGCAAAAAAAAAAGAATGTATGTATTGTGAATACCCATATTCCATTAATATTTTTTATTTTTATACTATAGTTTGTAGGTTGAAAAGGGAGACATAGACAGTAATGCAAATCTTTGACCGTTGACTTCTTATCACCCCTTTGAGATATTTTTATTTATTTACTCGTTATATCAATTTCTGAAATTTTTAACATCTCGAGAACAAGGTGTTTTTATATTTTATTTATTAAAATAATATTATTACTTATTAGTATTAAAAAAATATGAAATAAAAAGACGTGAATGTGTAGTGTTTAAGTTGGCAAGCCAAGTGGGAATTATCATCTATCCCTCAAATCCCTGCTCTCCTATCTTGTCTCCCATTATTCCAGCCTTACGTATTCTTCTTTTGTTTATTTAACAATATGATATATATATATAATATGTTTGTTGACTATTAGTTCACATTATGATTTTTCAAGTTCTTGAAATATTAGTGAAAAGTAGTAATGTATAGTTTCAGAGTGGATATGAACGTTGACTGAAAGAGTTTTTTTTGGACTATGTCTGAAAGATGGTATTAGTAATATATGGATTAGTTATGAGGAAATTTACGTATTTCTTTATTTATGAATTAGTTATATTGAGTTTATTTAATTATTCATGTATTAATAATTAGTGTATTACTTGTTTCATCTTTTGTTTGGCACAAAATTAAATTATAAATAGATTCTTTCGTAACTTATGTATGTATTACTTAAGTGGATTTCTAAATTACAAATCAAATATTGCATTAATTGATATAAATGAATAACTTAGCTCCTAATCTGCTATCAAACATGATATTGCTTATATAGAGTTGATTTTAGTACGTGCATAACCCTTTAGTGATCGTTTGGTTGGTGGGATGCAAAAGACAAAGGTATTCCATGAGTTGGAATGTCATGAAATGTACAAATGGTAGAATAAAATAATCTCCGAACCAATAAATACCCAAAAATCACAAGTGGGACTATAAAATAATTCCACATTTTATCTTGGATTAATATTTTTATGCCTCCTACTAAATGACCCATAAAGTCATGATATTTTCAAAGTTAAAGAATCTTCACCTATTATTTGTGAGTACAAATTTTAACATATATATATATTAGTTATGGTTCAATTGAAAATATTAAATTCAGATGCATTAATCGGAACAACACTTCACTAAACTATTAAATTCAGATTAACCTAAAATTACAATACTCCATTAAAAATATCGGATTCAGATTTGCATATTTGTTTCTAGGCTAGCCCAAAGATCTTCATCTATTAAAATATTTAAGTATTTTTTTTCTTCTACAAATCACAAATCTAAAATTTTATTGGCTCACATTCAATAATTTGTTGAGTCGAACTTCATGCCATTTGCGAACAATATAGGACACAAAAATCGATGTGGTCAATATTTACTTATTTAGGTTTAACATAATTATTAGTATTAAGATCTTACTCGAGCCCCTCTTACATTTTTTCAACTAAAACAACTCACTAATACCACTTACTTATATAATTTGAATATTTGACACGTTTATTTTGTATTATGAACTAAATCAATAAATTATAACTTTGGAGTAATAGTAAAATTATCTTTATATAACCTACGAGTTATTAGTATGAGTCGAATGTACAAACAACAACTGATACTTCATTGATATATATAGATATTTTTTTTTTCAGTGAGATGCTTTATGTGTGACTGTCAAAAACCTCAAGTGAAACTAGTAGTGCGTGGTTGTCAGATAGGATGTGATTATTATATAGACTACGAATTTATGTTGTACAAATATTTACTTTGTGGAATGCATGTAAAGATTCTTTCAATACCCTGTAAAAACAAAACAACTTTAATTTTAACTTTTGTAATAAAGGTAGACAAGAAGAATCACCTTTGTGAACATCGATCGATCACCACATTGAAGAACTTTTTTCGACTCTGAAAATGATATATATGATGGACTGATCAAAGTGTAGTATAGTATTACTATACGTCTGTAGTAATGATTTGCCTCATTGACATGACATCTTCATCATATATCTTCTAATTATTAATTACACATATATTAAATCGACTCATAAAATCGAGAAAAGTATATATATATATATTAGTAGTAATTTACTGTATGATCAAAATTTGAAGTGTATGAATTTTAATTTTAATTATTAATTACACATGTAGGCCTAATTGTGTATGAGAAATTAGCACAAATAATCGGCAACAAATATAGTATATATTAAGGTATGATATACATAAAATATACATTTATTAATACAAAATAGTATATATTATTTTTATATGACCGATCAAATGTGCAACTTGTCTATGATTTATCATCCCCTTATGGTGGGGTTATGGGGTGGTGATGGTGGGGTATATCCTCCCCTTATGGTGGTGTGTGTGTGTGGGGGTGGGGGGTGGGTGGGTGGGTGGGTGGAGGAAAGAAACAAGAAGGAAGAAGGAAAGGTAGGTTTGTATTTTCCCATGCAAAATTATCTATAACGTAAATGACAAAACGCACAAGCACGTGAAGTACAAGTTGCTCAAAGCAAAATCTCAAAATCACATATACCAAGTTGGACCTATAATTATAATGCACACACCACCATCTTGTTGCACGAGCAAAATCGTCCAACAAGTCATCATATCGATTATCGGGTACTGTTGAAATGATTGAGAATTCTTCACTTTAATCAGATGTACTTTTGAGGTCCGAACTCTGATGGTTAAAAACGATTTTGTTGAAAGCGCTACTCATGAAACTAGCTATGCAATATGCGAATTCAAATTAGTCGACCTCCAATACAAATATCATCAGATACTGAATAAAAATCCAAAAATCAAAAAAATAAATAAAATAAAGTATAGGTCTAGCTAATAAAGCTAGCTAGTGTAGAATACAAATTCAACCNCACCATCTTGTTGCACGAGCAAAATCGTCCAACAAGTCATCATATCGATTATCGGGTACTGATGAAATGATTGAAAATTCTTCACTTTAATCGGATGTTTTGAGGTCCGAACTCAGAATGTTGAAAACAATTTTGTTGAAAGTACTATATATTCATGAAACTAGTCATGCAATACGCGAATTCAAATTAGTCGATCTCCAATACAAATATCATCAGATACTGAATAAAAACCCAAAAATCAAAAAATTAAATAAAATATATATAGGTCTAGCTAATAAAGCTAGCTAGTGTAGAATACAAATTCAACCCGACAGCATATAATTAATTTTTCTGGCTTAATTCTTACTTAAGAGACCAATTATGTGGTCCCTAATTTTATGTTTCTCTTTCTGTATGGCATACACCATTATTAAATATAAGCTAATCTTGTTTAATTAAAGGCATACACTAATCTTGTTTAATTAAAGGCATACACTATTCCTCTAAGTGGTACGTAATTATCACTGCATCGTTAATTTAATTGTGACATTCTTTTCGTCTAACTATGTCTGTTTAAGAATCTAGTACACACGTTAATTAGACTTCACTTTGATTACCTATGATTCAACCTATGCAAATTGTCTACTCTTTCCTTTTCTTAATCACATGATCAACAATCAAATTATAGGCCTTGTCTGGGTACAAGAAATATATATTCATAAAATTTTACATATAGTACACAATTCGATAAAAATAATTACAGTTGTTAGTCAATATTAAAAAAATATACATAAATATGTATACTATCATATTAATATACAAAAGACATACATTTATCAGTTATTATTTTGGTGGACAACTTTACAGACTACAGTACTGTAACAATTCTTTTTTAGTATATGCTTTTGAGCCAGAGTAGTTGAGATTTATCTTCACTTTGAGAGTAAAATGTTTCTTATCAAAGACAACTAAATTATCAAAACTCGAACCAAAACCTCTATTGAAAAATGAAGGAATGTTTACCATCTCGACACGTTTTGGATGTGTGTTTAATTTTTTTTTATCGATACCCGTGATCTGATTAGACTAGTATTCTTTTCTCTCTTTTTTTCCCCTTTATGTAACAATCGCTAGCTTTGTTGGTTTTCTCTATATATGCCTGTCTGTCAGTTTTTAATTTGACACATATATTATTTACTTTATTATTTCTCATTATGAAATTGAATATTATACTTTTCAAATTTGAAAGTAAACAATTTATCTTTTTATATATCATTATGTAATTGATCATATATACACTTTTAGGAAGAGGGGTGCCAGTGATTTTTTTTTTTTATAAAAAAACTCGTATATATAGTCCTACAAATAGCCCCAATTATATGCTAGATGCTAATATATTATTAAATGAATTTTTATACTCTTCTTTATCAAATTAATAACTATGGTCAAATCATCATGAGTCTTTGGATACCTTTTAGATTTTTTCTCGAGAAAATAATGTTATGCTACTGACCGAATACAAAATTTGATGATGTCGGAGATAATATTATACTTCCGTTTTAATTTATTTATCGTACCTTTTTTTTAGTCCGTTTCAGTTTTTTTTTTTTTTTAAATAACTTTTGAAGTTTAACCTTCCATACGTCACGATTAACACCTTAACATTAAAGATATTTCGATACATTTTATCTATCTTCAAAGATTAATTTTTTTATTTTTTTGAAACTTTGTGACATATCAAAATCAGACAATCAAATTGCGGAAAGATGGATTAATTTAGATACCTGGACATTATTATTCATGTTGTCATCAAGTGTATTCTGGCTGCTGAAATTGCATTATATTCATGGTACTTGGACCTAATATTAAATTTTAGCACGAACTTCATATGCATTTTTTTTCTTCTACTATAGTCCACTAAGATACTTTTTTTTCCCCTTCAACGTATCCTATAGTTGTACTAGATTGCATATATGTACATGCATCTATTGACTATTGAACACATTGTAAGAATAAGAATAATAACCGCCTTCACATTATTTTTCGATTATGTCTTTGAAAAATAATCACTTTCAAATTATTTCGAATTCCATATATAGGTGAAACAACATGAGGATAATATATTTGGTTGGATAGAAGTAGCGTCCACTAACANTTTTTTTTTTTTTTTTTTAATAACTTTTGAAGTTTAACCTTTCATACGTCACAATTAATACCTTAAGGTTAAAGATATTTCGATACATTTTATCTATCTTCAAAGATTAATTTTTTTATTTTTCTAAAACTTTGTGACATATCAAAATCAGACAATCAAATTGCGGAAAGATGGATTAGTTTAGATACCTGGACATTATTATTCATGTTGTCGTCAAGTGTATTCTGGCTGCTGAAATTGCATTATATTCATGGTACTTGGACCTAATATTAAATTTTAGCACGAACTTCATATGCATTTTTTTTCTTCTACTATAGTCCACTAAGATACTTTTTTTTCCCCTTCAACGTATCCTATAGTTGTACTAGATTGCATATATGTACATGCATCTATTGACTATTGAACACATTGTAAGAATAAGAATAATAACCGCCTTCACATTATTTTTCGATTATGTCTTTGAAAAATAATCACTTTCAAATTATTTCGAATTCCATATATAGGTGAAACAACATGAGGATAATATATTTGGTTGGATAGAAGTAGCGTCCACTAACAAACTTTCCGTCTTGTTTTGAAAAATAGATATTATCATATAGAGTTTTAAATTTTTAAAGTGAAAACTCCATAGCAATATTCTATATTTGGTTGGATAGAAATAAACGTGAGACTTCTCGGTGCGAATTCGAATTGTGGATACTAGACACTGAATGGAAAAAAAAACTATTTTTCCGCCTTGTTTTGAAAAATAGATATTATATTATCATATAGAGTCAAATTTTCAAAGGGAAAATTTCATAGCAATATTCTCAAGTTTCAACTTTGAAATTAATTTTTAATTATATATATACTAAATATAACTATTTGTGAATTTCACCGGTAGATTGGCTTGCCATACTGTTATTAAGGATGTTAAATAAGTAACTATATTTGTATGTGTGGGGGTGGTTTGATAAAAATAGCAGCCACTAGCCACTTTTACGTGATTCCAACTTTATGACATTGTCTTGAAATTACACCTATGGTGATTGAAACAATATATCATATAAGGTTAGTGTTTTATAGTTTTTTTTTATTTAGTGTCGGAGCCTGTATTGGATTCTCGATTATATTCGGATCGTGTACTGCACAGCCTATTAGGGGTGACGCTCCCAACATAATTTTCTCCATATTCAGAGCTCGAACCTGAAATCTTTGATTAAGGGTGAAACAGTCACATCACTACACTACAATCCATGTTAGTGTTTTATAATGTTATTCATACATTTTATTGTAGTCATATTGACTTATCACTATAAGAAAAATGTGAATTACATGAGGATTTTCGTGGAGATTAGTATGAAAATTCGTAGGAAACTTATTTTCCTGCAAATTTTCATACTAATTCCCAGAAAAATCTCCATGTAATTCACACTTTTTTTGTAGTGTATGATGCAACATAATTATATGCAATTCATGTAGAGTATATATTATATAAATATATATATATAAATGAATGGTACTTATTTTTGTACCAATTTCCGGACATATATTGTCCTTTGAAAGTAATCTATTTATATCTGATATAAAATGCAAACCAAGAGTGAGAAATATCGACAGCTTGACTTGACTCAATTTAAATTATTATGATGTGATCCTAAACAGAAGAAAAGATATTAAAAAGTAGACAACAAAATAACAAATTGATGACATAGAGAACCATTACCTTAGTCAAATCACTATCAAATGCTTGGATATTTCCCCACTTTTTTCTTCTTTTTTTTACTGTCCATCAAAATTATCCATAATGGCATTATTCCAAAAAGCAAAGACTTAAAATCAGGGATCTATTCATTAATTCAAAATTTTGTTTCTAAGTCAAGTCAAGTCATGAGTTTGTCTAGAATAAAGGAAATTGCTAAGAAGGTGAAGATAATGGGAACAATTGAAGGGTATCTTGGTTAGAGAGTGTTTAATTGAACAAATTGTTATATATGTTCTTAACTTTACTAAACTAATAAGACTCGTTTTATGGTATTAGTCAAGAGCGATAACTTAGTGTAACTTGTTAGTAACAAAAAGTGTTGGCTAACTTGATTCCTATAGATCTCACAAGATTAGGTGTTGACATTTAATTAATAGCATTGATACGTCATTTTCCATGACTAATCACGTTGATTGCAATGGTTTTGGATTTCGACTTGATCAAATATTTTATGAATCGTTGTGACAATCAAAAATATTATAGATATATAAAAGTTATTACCATAGTACCACCTCATTATATATTTAAATAAAATATTTAAAATATATACATATATTATGTTCATACACGCTTATTCTGAATTCACCGATTGCAAAATTTAAATTTGACTATGCTTGTGACAAGATAAGTGCGGATAGATATGTCGCCGAAAACTTGGGCTTTTTCATTACTCCAATATGCTATATGAATCAATTATTCTTTTAACTTTGTTTCCTCTTTGTGTTTTTGCCTTCCACTTTCATTGATGGACAGATTGTGACTACTATACCTTTCTAAATTATTACTTTTTTTTTTAAAAAAAAAACAACAAATTATTTCTGTTTTGACAATATTTGTGCTTTCTTTTCTTCTTACGAATGACTTGAGTTATCTTCTCATAAATTTTAGCAGGACTTTTTTTCTACTATACTATCATTTTTTACTTGATTTTGTTATATATTTTTTTGAGCGGAGTGTTTATCAAAAATGCCTTTTTACATGAAGATGAGAAAAATGTTGCGTACTATTGTACACATCTTCCTTATCAGACCCGACTTGCTACAAAGCTAGAAATTTCATTAAACGTGTTTGAGTTATTTTTTAATTAAATATATAAAACGTAGTTTTATGAATGACTCGAGTTATTTTCTCATAAATTTTAGCAAGACTTTTTTGCTATTATATCATTTTTTACTTGATTTGTTATATTTTATTTGAGTTGAGTGTCTATTAGAAATGTCTTCTTACATGAAGATAAGAATAATGTTGCGTGCTATTGTACACATCATCCATTCATCCTTGTCAGACCTGACTTACAATGAAGTCCGAAATATCACTAAACGTGTTTGAAATATATATATATATTGTACAATTTTCAATAATAGATATTTAGTTGACTATCTTTTATTATATATGATTAAGTCATTATAAAATTATAGAATTACATTGAATACGTTATTACCTCTATTAGAATGGGGGTGCTCTTTTTTTTTTTTTTTTGGTTTATTTGGGGGATTTTAGTGGTGTGGGTCGAAGAGCTGTTTGTTTTATCCTCTTACTGTAGTATTGTCGGTCAAGTGCTCCAAATATAAGGGACACTGTTCATGCATTATTACTGTTGACACTGAAAAATGAAACCAAAAAATATTACAATAAAATAAAGCTAAGGGGCTGTCTAATTATTCTGTTACTCTATAGTATTTATTTATAATTATTATAATTACAGCTGTCAGCCTTATAAGTTTCCACTTTCTCAAAAGGGTAAGTATTTACATTTGGAGGAAACAAAGTTACTGAATGCAGTCAATTATTCTTTTCAACTTTTTTCTTTTTCATTATATTCTTGTGGAGTTCATACAGTATATTATGCACATATATACCATAAAAAGATTAAAAAGTTATTAAAGATGTAGAATCTAGTTTGTACACAAATTTATGAGTCGTTTGATATGTGAACTAAATTATCTTATGGTTATAATTTGGGATAGTAATAGTTGGAGGAAATTACATTACAAAGAAAATATTCGCTACGAAATTTATGAGTAATGCTTACTTAATTCATGCGATTAATATGAAATTTTTGTTGTTTAGTTGTAATTTTGTACATTGCTAATTTTTCGTTTATAGTGTTATTCTACCTAACAGATGAAAATAATCCAAAGTTCTGGAGTTATGGCATAAGAAGAGGTATCATATCCGGCGTATCAAACAATCCCTTATAGTCCGTTCAGCTAAGTGTCTGATAACTAAAATATTTTTTAAGTGTTTATTTTTGAGAGTTAAGAAGTTTGATCAAACTTTGCCGCCAAAATCAGGTTTCAAAAGATGAAAAAAAGTCTAGTCAAACACATTTACTGTTTTAATATTATCGAACAAACTTCTCAAAATGATAAACAAATATGAATAATTGCTCTACAAAAGTTTTTTCTTTTTTTCGAAAAAAACACTTCTAACGAAAAATCTCCTTTCAAAGGAGAAGATTTTGAAAAGGTTACTAAAGAGGTTGTTAGATTGTAATTATGATTATAAATAATAACAAGTATCAAAATGACAATAGATAATGAATCAAAAGCTTAATAGAGGGGTCCTGAACACCGAAAAAAAAACCTTTGTAAGAAAGTTTTCCTAAATAGGAAAGAAAGAATTAACATAATGAATAATTATAATAGAGTTTCTTGTGGGTGGGGGACGTTATAATGGTTATGGACTAGGTTTAGTTGAAGGCCATAGTAGGTTAAATAAAAAATTATAGCACTATGGAGGACCTTGATTGTGGCCATAAAATCACATGCTACCATCAATAAAATGAGTTTTGTCCCTCACTTTTGGATGTTAGGATTAGAAGGGGAAATATTATATTGTTGGTGTTGAATTCAAGTCCCCTAATATTGTTCAATTATTATTCCCTAGCTAGTATGTTTCGATGTTCGATATTTATATTGCAGTAGGTTCAGAGAGTAAGCACATCCTTGTATGTATGTTAATTTTCTAGTATTATGAGAGCTTATGATGTATTAACTTGAGATCAATGTAGAAATTCATATCAGAAGCAAATCTAGACAAGAATTAGAATGAGGCTGAAAAGCCTGAGCTACTTCGGAAGGTTAAAGGAAGGCTTAATAAAAACGGTTTCATTTTTCAAATTCGAACTTGAAATATGTTATTAACAACGAATAAGTATTTTATCATTTTAGTATTGCTTTTATTAGTAGAGGAGAAACATCAATTAAAAGCACAAAACATGACAAGATGGATTAGAAAGTTGGAATACTTTTATTATTTTTTTCTTTCTCTATGTTGAAATAATAATAATAGTTAGTGGTACGTACTAATTATATATTATTATTATTATTATTATTAAGAAAATAAAGAAGATGACACTAGTTATGATTCCCAAAGCATTGAAAGGTCCATCCTTAATCTCAAAGGTTAGATTCCCCACTTTCAATAGTAAAATCTTGTTTATGCTCCCTAATCTAAACACAAATAGTAAACTAGTGATGCAGACAATAGGCGTTTAAACTTTAAAGTCCAATCCAAATTGATTGGTTCATGGAGATAAAACCTTTTAGCCCATCCTTTCTTGTCCCCTCTTTAGCCCAACAAATTGGGCCCATTTGTTAAACAAACACACTTGACTACCAAAAGTACTCCAAAAAGTATCCATTTAAAAAAAATTATTTTTTAACAATATTTATTATGGAAAAAAGTGAAAGACTTGAGTAGAAAATGTAGAAAGGAAAAAGGGGGCAAATACTTGTGCTCACTTTTTATTATTAACTATGGTTTTAAAGAGAATTGGTTTAGGGTAGAGATTAAGATTTAGCAAATGGTAATGTGGGGAACACATTCATGCATAAATTGAATTGTAAGCTAAACTACAAGTCTACAAGAGAGTAAGTACTCAATTAAATAGAGTTTAATAAGTGGTCAACAACCAATCTAATATAATTCTGTACGTAGATTTTATCCCTATCTTAAAAAGGTAGATAAACAATTTTGGTAGACCCTTTGGCATCTATAATTACGCTTTAATTTTAATAATTTGGAATTGACAAAAAATTGGACTATTTCTCGAGTTATCCATGTCATTCTTGCACATGGGTCATTACAAATCTTTTCTGTATCGTTCAAATTTTATCAGATGTACTCGAAAGGATGAGTTATATACACAATTAGCATAATAAAATTTTAAACCTACAAGAATCATAAGAGGTGAAAAAAAGGAACCTTGTAGATCCGACATTGTGGAGTTCGATTTTTTACCAACTCGTGTTGGAAGTGAAGAAGCTTTCCTTTTTCATATTATAAAGGACTTATATATAGATATTTTCTGAGTGATCTGATAATATATGCCGACAAATTAATATTAGACAAGAAATAGGCAGCTAGATAAGTATTATGAACTGTTTAATTTCTCTGTGTTGATCAATGAGATAAATTAAATAGAGACTCCATTACAAATAGTTGGAAAAAAATGGTGGGCCAATTGTTAATTTGGGTATTGTTGGATTGTCTGGATAGTGATTCTCAAAGTATGGAGGGATATGTATAACAACAATTTGTCGCTCTTCTTTTGTTTCATTCACAATAATTAGTATAATATAGTTATTGCATACACAACATCTATTTATATGTTATTGAAAAATAATTCTACACCTTGTCTTCATTTCCTAATTTAGATGAATGTTGGAGGAAAAACATAGGGAGTATTGTCTCCACTACCCAATTTACAAGTGCAATTGGAAAAAAAAAAGGGGGTTAGGAATTGTTATAATATGTCTCCTTATGAAAAAACCTATGTCTCGTGTCAAATGCTCAGTATTTGTTTTGAAACTCGACTAATGTACTTATCTGAAAAAGAGATCTCTTAGGTTCAGGCCTTGAAATAGAGTGTATCCGTTCAAGCCTTGAATCTAAGAGATCTCTAGTTCAAAGGCGCGTGGAGCCTGTTTAGTAGTTACGGATATGACAAAACTTAATAACTTTGACTCAAATCCTATATTTGTGTTAAAAAGTTCTTTTAATATGGGGATAATGGTCTGAAAAATACCCCAACTTTGGTCGGATTTGCTGTTGCGATACTAAACTTTCATGAGGACCTATTACCTCCCTAGACTATTTAATACCGTATTTTAGACATATATATTTGCCCACGTGGACATAAAAAATAATGCAAAATTAGAAATAGTAGTGTGTCCATGTGGGCACATATATACCTTTAAAATACACTATTAAATAGTTTAGGGGGTAAAAAATACGGTATTAAATAGTCTAGGGAGGTAATAGGTTCTTATGAAAGTTTAGTATCGCAACAACAAATCCGACCAAAGTTGGGGTATTTTTCAGACCCTTATCCCTTTAATATGTAACAAATAATATATCCAGTACCTAATAAACAAAAAAAAAAAACTATAACTCGAAATCCATGAACTAAAAATAGACTATTTTTTAAATGGAAGTCGATACAAAGTTGATATTATTAGTAGATTTAGTTTCAAAGTGATTTTTTCAATGAATAATAGAATTTTTTATATACTTTCACAACTCATAAAAAACTAGTCTAATGCACGTAACATTTCACGTTCATGCAGAGTCTGTAGAGGACCACAACCCACACACAACCATAATGTAAGCATTAATAGTTATTTTCATGCTGATGTGATAATTTTATCGTTGCTCCAAAAACCCAGTTCTGCCCTCACAACTTAAAAAGATTTTGGTCACAACATCTGATGTGATGGAAATGTATGGGTTATTAGAATCTGGTCATTTGAAGGTTTTTGCCTTGTCATTTCCCATTCTATCTTTTCCAAACATAACAATACTTTTTGCACAATAATTTGTACTTTTTTTCCTCTGGATATTTTGGTAGACACGCACTACTACAATTGTGTAATAAAGACCTCTAATTTTGTCATAGTTAAAAAAATGTACCATTTATGATCAATCAAACAGCTGTATATCAGCCCAAATAAGGGCCCATAATATCCTATGGTTTTTCACGTGATAAAATCCATTTATCCCTTTAAAAGGAATGGGGATTGGAGATGAAAGGGTACACGAATTCATCCAACAAATTTCAGGTGGCCCATCGGAATATTTACATGATTGACCTAATAAATTTTGTTTGAGGGGGTGGTGTTTATGCATTCATACTCCTACATTCAAAAAAAAGATTTGTTTCCAATCGATCCTCATCTATACAAATCAAGCTTATGTAAGTAGTAGATGCAGATTTATGTGAAGGTGTTTGATCAGACACAAAATCATAGAAAAGAAGAAACACTTTATAACATGTGATCCAAACAAACCTTTGAAACTTTTAGACGTATAAATCAAAATTTTAAGAGTAAAATAAACTGTTTAGGATCAAATTATTTTCATTCTTTTTGGAAATTAGAAAAAAATCAAATATAACGTCACATAATTCGAAACAACGATAGTGTGGTAATAGTAGTAACAATAATAGTAGAATATAGTATGATGTTTCTAGAAATGACACATTGAATAGTCCCCACAGTCCATTCCTAAAAAAACTCAAAGTGGTTTCCAACAACACTAAACAGTGTTAATGGTGTAGACCAAGTTCCACCACAATAGAATGCTCAAGGCCTTCCACAATTTTTTTTTGTCACTTCCATATATTGGACAAATCAATAAACCAATATACACAAATCCTCAAGTTGTCTTTTCTTTTGCCTACATAATCTCACTTAAAATATTGTTGGATATATATATGATCATATGCCAGAGTGAACATTTTTAAAGATATTGTGGCATGTGATACTCCATTTTTTCACAAAGTGATAAAGTCATCTTACTTTAATTCACAAGTGAAACTAAACTTGAAGAGGCATATTTTGTGTAACGCATGTATATATAAGTCAAAATATATTTTTAAAAATTAAATCTTAAATACTCTTAATGAAATTTATAGTTTTTCCACCGAAGAGAGTCCTTTCATTCCACATTTTGGTACAAGGAGAAAATCATATTTGTATTGCGTGCCGAAAATATGTTATATTCATAAAGAGAAAACATGGTATAAATAATTTCCAAAATGAAATTTTGTTGATGATGAATAGTTAAAATTTCTTAGTGTCAAATTGATGGAGGACCAAAATCACTCTGCTTATGAGTCGGGTATGGAGCCATGAGCCTAACAACGATTTGGAATTGCGCACCCCTTTTATAATAGACGCTTACTTGTAAATTAGAGGAACAATACCTAATCCCGAATATGCTCCAAAAACTTTTTAATTGATTTGGGCTCATGAAAAGCTGTACTAATTATAGCCCAGAACATTATAAAGGCCCAAGTAGTGCTATGTTCCAGGTGCTATGAGCTCTTTGTAAACTATATATGAGAAGAAATTTTAAGCCCATATATGTTAAAGCAAAATGGCCAGTCTGGAAGAGTTTTAGACTTGATTAAAGGCCCAATTGGTGAAGAGTACATAATTTTCTCTAATTAAAAGGCTTAAGATGGGCTCCCATATTTCTTGTCTTTCGATTTCTATTATTACTTATTTTTGTTTATATTTGACTATCATATTATTTTATTGTAGTTACGGTCTTGTTATCATATGTTGTTTTTGTTACTATTTGTTAGTTTTAGTGTATCTGTTACTTTTATTTTTCTGAATTTCTTTGAACAATTTTTCTTGAGTCAAGTGTCAATCGGAAACAACTACTCTTCCTTTGAGGTAAAGGTAAGATTTGCATACACTTTATCATCTCCTACCTCACTTTATGAGATTATACGGAGTATATTGTTGTTGTCGCATAACTCTAACCTTTTCTTTTGTATTATTGGCATAGTAGCAAGATACCACCACACTATTTAATTTTTTACATAACTTCAGAGAAAAATGGTATAGTAATTATTTCCTTGTAACTGTTGGAGCTGATAAATAAAGAAAGCAAAAATAAAAAAAAATGTTGGAGCTGATAAATAAAGAAAGCAAAAATAAAAAAAATGTTGGAGCTGATAAAGCTGATAAATAAATAAAGCAAAAATTTTAAAAATGTTGGAGCTGATAAAGAAAGAAAGTAATTTGTAATACTATACTATATCTCACTCCGAATTACCACCAAAAAATAATAATTCACATTTTGGAAAGAAAATTATGTGTTATTTATCTTTTTCAAAATGGGTAACTAATTTTTATGTTACCATATTTTTTAAGTGACAATTTATGATGGACTACGGAGAATTCAAGATGTAATATCATGCTCAATAAAGTTTGAATGAGCTATAGTGAGACCAAATGTTCAAAGATGCTAAAATACTAAGTGATTTTCTTTTCATCAGTAGCATAAGTAGATATAAAAACTTATTGGGTACATGCATCACTGGGAATATCAAACATATACAGTGAATTAGTTAAGTTGCACGCAAGCAACCACCATTACTAAAAGAAAATGAAAGTTGGTAAACCAAATATGAAGCTTACACAACTATATAATTGTTGAAATATGATGCATTAGATTCATTATCGAGGCTGCCATAAATCTGAATATTGGATGCCTTCACCAAGTCCAATTTCCAAGTTATACGATTAGTTAAAATTCTGCACGAATATTTATTAGGTATAACATGTTAAATAAGGAAAACTTGAAATATGTAAATATCCTCTAGATTCGGATATTAAAACACTAAATTATGATAATAAATTTCTTTTCCTGAGTTGGAGATCGAAGGGAAGAACAAACTCTCTCTCTTTATCTCTCCCCCTCCGACACCACCTTCTTTAGCAGATATCGAATCGAGAAATGATGAATTTCCTTATGACATTGCGGTTCTATATGGTTCTTCGAAAATATGAGGTTTATCTCATGAACCTCGTCTAGTATTTCCCTCCTGCAAAGTTTTTGGAGTACGATTACAACATAACCTTTGAGGAATCTGATCTTGCCAATTCTATTGTTTCATTCACCTGGGAGTGAACAAAGAATTTTATTTACGTTTACTCAGTAAGAATGTTGATGTAAGAGGGAATGTTCCTACTGCTCGGGTGTAAATTTTATTTGTATTTACACCGATAAAGTATATAACTTAATGTATGGTTTGCTTATATATTCAATAGTAAATCACTCTAAGGAGAAAGTGAAATTACTAATCATCTGACCTAGGATTTCTAGTTATGCGTGAGATTATATATAAATCGATAGCTAAACAATATAATTGGTGTGTTGAATTTTATACATAATAACTAAAATACTACCAAATATGACACTAGTTTCAATACATCAATAATTTACTTAGCAAAGAACCAAACGACGCACAAGTGTTCCTCTTCCTTGCCCAACCTCCACCCTCTACGATAAACTTGTTCAATTGATAGCATTATCATTTGGAGATTTTAAAGTCTTTTTCATTGTGTAATTTATTTAATTTAGAAGATAGGATTTGGTGATAATTTTTATTTACGGATTGATAATTATAAAAAATTCATTGGCGTTGTTCCTTAGTGGATCACAAATTGAAGAACGATTCTACGTTGTATTTTAGTACTTCTCCATTTACTCCTAGCTACTAATTCTTCATTTGGGTAAGATGGTGATGTTCCCTTGATTTCACGAACTTTCTTATTTATTTAGGAGAGTGGTTTTACTTTTAATTTCTGAGCTTCCACACAAGTGATTTATTAGCATCACATGATTTTGTGAAACTATATCATTCCATTGTTATTCTTTTCCTTCTTAGAAAGAAGAGACGAATAATTGACATATCTGATTCTGTAAATTGAGCACAAGATATCAAACTTGGAAAAAGAAAATATTTTCATATCAAATCAAAATAATCTTTCATGATCTGTAATCCCACAATACTTTTTCAAATGAAAAATACTAGCAAAAGCATAAACAATTCAAAATACTGCTATGAAGACTTAGACCTAAAAATTTAAGAATGGATCAACACCTCCACTTGCTCAAATTGTCACCAGTTTCGTCTATATCTTTGCCAACTTGATAATAGTTTCCCAAATCAACCCCATAAACCCATAGACAAGTCGAAAATTTCACGATGAATAGGGTTGATTATATTAGGGTCATATCCTGCAATTTTCAAAATAGTTAAGAAACGCTTCTCTAACAAAATGATCTTAGCCTTCAATGCCAGGCCACGAAATTTCAAGTTGGGAATTGAAGTCTCGATGTAATTGATAAAATTCTTTGAATAATTAGGATATGGAATCACCCCATGATTGAAGAAGTAATGATAGATAGACTTCAAGATAGCTACATCCTGATAATAATCATAGTTATCTTCTTTTTTCAACTTAATTTCAGACGTTTCTCCTTGTATAAGATTGGAAAATGTAGACTTACTGATGGGTTTCAATTCATAAAATTCAGGCATGGGAGACTTTCCTTTTTCTCCAATTTTTGGACATACAGACTTCATTTCATACAAATCAAATGTTGGGAGTTTTCCTTTTTCGATTGCTTTTTGATCCTCTATTTCGTCTACAACTTTATCTTTTGCAGATTCAAAGATGATTGATTCTTCATTTTGTACATCGATGTTGAAGTGATCATATGGAGCAGAGGAGATAAGTGACCAAACTTAAGATTCTTGATTATGTTCTAATGGTAACATTTCAGACATGATGATTCTTTATAAAAATGCTGATGAGAATGAAGAAATAAATCTTTCTGATGCTATATTTATAGCCTATAAGCTTGACTAAAATAAATAAAATATTAATTGTATTAAATATCACTTCAATTTTTCATGCCATATAACTCATACATCTTTCTAGAAATCTATCTATATATTTACACTGGTTATTTGGTTAGTTAGACATTAAATGGCTCTTGTAATATCTATTTATGATTGGATAATGGTGAAGTAATTAAAGATGTAATCAATGAAGTTGAATAAGCTGTTATATGAATTAATGTTCAAGTCATAACAAAGCTATAAATGCTTAGTGACTCTTTTTTCAAAATGAAAAAAATAGTCAAATGAAGGAGAAATGGTCAATAATGGAGTAAATTCATTCTTATCAATTATCTCTCTTGGTAAAAAAAATCATAATAAACATAAAATGCGACCTCCTCTACAGTTTCTACATATTATATGACAATGAAAAATAACAATGAGAAAAGAGATAAATATATCCCTCAATTCTGTCAATTAAAGTGGATATACTACTTGTTAAAAAGGTGATATGAAAATATGTTTATTGTTTTACAAGTAGTGCATATATACCTCACCGCCTAACAAGTGGTGCATAATTACCCCTTTATTTAATGGCCTGAGTTAAAAAAATAAAAATCAAAAGTATTTGCTTAATTTCAAAAAAACATAATGTGACTTTAAAAAAACTATCTCACCCATTTCATTTTAAGCAATAAAAAAAATTAAAATAATTTAAAATTTGTGTGTGAATTCCTTTTTTTGATCTTTCTACATCATTTTTCATATTTTTCATCTTTTTAAAAAATCAATTGGAAATTTTCACACTAAGTAATATTATTATGCTTTTTGTTTGTGGAGTTGCAGTGCAACGGTCAGATTTCGTACACTTATTATCGGATATAAGTGGACGATAATTAAAAACATCTGATACTATAACAATAACAAAAATTTTGCTCCAATTATTTAGCGGCAATCATATAATTATCGCTATATTATATTTAACGACAATATAAAATTTTAGTACTTATAACAAACACTTTATAAATACCACTAAATGCTAAATATTTTTGCGGTAAAAAAAAAACTATTGCCACTAAATATCTCCTTTATTGTAATGTGATTACGGTGTTAGTCCTTAATATCTCTTTTTTTGCCCTCCCTTGTAATATCCTTTGTATCAGATTCAATTAACATCAAGTTTTGAATAATGATTTTAGTTCCCTAAGTAATATGGGACTCATGTTCTCAGTTACATAAGAAAAATAAATCTACTAACATTAGTAGCTTGCTAATATCAATCTTACTATTAAGTAACTAAAGTAATGAAACGAAAACATAAAAGAAATTTAATAAGCTATTAGAAATAATGAGAAAAAGTTCCTTTTTCATTCAAATATTCAAAAAGAAAAGATAAAAATACAAGATCTCCATGAAGAGGTGTAAATCTCTCCCTTAACTATGCAATGATTATTCCAATAAAAAATAAAATAAAATATATCAGCCCTCAGCAAAATGCATAAGGTGGAACAATTTCAAATCATTACTTATACAATTTTAATCATCAGAGCTTCTGCCGGCTTCATTCTTGTTGTATTCTTGGTTTATTTTGTGAGAGGGGAGAAACTAAATTTTCAATGAAGATTTTCACCGTAAGAGCTTTACCAAATTAAGGAGACTTGAGATCGAGTTATCCTTTAGATTGTATATCATGAAAGTTGATTCAAACATAACATCTACTTGAGCGGTCGGATTTACGCCTAGCTTCTAATTCCCTCATTTGGGCAAAATGACAGTGTTCCCTGATTTCACTAACTTTCTTATTTATTTAGGGGAGTGGTGTTACTCTTCATTTCTAAGCTTTCACCCAATTGATTTTTTAGTATCTACTGTTTTTTGTTAAACTATATCATTCTATCGTTACTTTTTCCTTCCTTGAAAGAAGAGAGGATTAATTAATATATTTGATTTTATAAGTTGAGCATAAGATATCAAACTTGAAAAAAAAACATCTTCATATCAAATCAAAATAACATTTCACGACCTATCTAATCCCACAATAAATTTTAAGCGAAAACGAAATATACAAGCAAAAGCATTAACAATTCAAAATACTACGAAGACTTGAACCTTAAAAATTAATAATAGATCAACACCTCCAGTTTCTCAAATTGTCATCAGTTTCGTCTACTATCTCTTTATCAACTTGATAATAGTCTCGCAAATTAACCTCATAAACCCATTGTAACGACTTGGAAAATTATTTTTGGAAATTATCATTAAAATTACCGTTTTACCCCTCCCCCCATAGTAGCCAGGTGTCATGTTTGATCAATTGGTGAAGTTGATTTGAAAATTTTGAACTATTCAATAACTAAAGTTATTTACTTAACATATATTTATTAAATAATTAATTAAGTTAGTTGGTAATAATGGGCCTAGTTTGAAATTTATCTAAGAGCCTATATCATTTGGCCATACATATTAAAATTAGTTAGTAGAAGTATAATTTTTACTCTTTAAAGAAAACAACTACCCTATAACGTGAGTCGTGCAACATCTAACGAAGACGAAAACCTCCTGCAAGTATATAACAAATTCCTTTTTTGCCACATACATGATCAAAATCAATTTTATATTCATTTAAATAAGGTTATATAACAGAGTGGAATCTTTCAATATTGACATAACTGTAGTGTTGCTAATTTGTTTTGGGTTGTGGGGAAGTCATCACTGGTCAATAATTTCAATATTACATGTTATAATTTGATTGACTCACATGTTGGGAATTTCGTGTTGTGACTTCATATGGTCTCCGTCGTTGCTTTCGTAACCAGTTAGACTCCATATTTAATAATTATTATTTTATTCTTATATTGTAAATTAAGTTTTTGAGATATTAAGATATGTAGTTAAATATTAGGTGTATTATATTATCTTAGTATTATTAAATTTATGGTATTGGAGAAATTGAAACTTAACCCTAGATTTGAAATTTGAAAATATGAGAGTTAACTTGTTAATTGGCACCAAGATTAGGAACTTGATTATAGATTCGTGTGAGTTTTTGGATCTAGGCTAGACATGTAGCAATATGGGCGTTGTTAGTTTCAAAATCTTACTGTGATTATGTTCTTGAATAGATTGAACTGGTTTGGGAGCTCAACAAAAAGGGAAGGCTCAAGTCCCGGAGTGAATTGTTGATTAATTGAGGCAAGTGGATTTCTAAACCCTTGTTAAGTGCATAGAATCGTGTATTTCCTCGTGGTATGTGTTGGGGAGTAATGTGACTTGGTGATGGATTGACTTGTCCATATATATTGAATAATTCTAATGATGAAAAAGGGGTAATAAAAGGCTATGTGATTAATTATTGGTGTGTGATGTGTTGAGAATGACTTTGAAAAACTTGTTGATTCATTGTTAATGGTGTATCACGATTGTGTTGTGAATTGTGCAATATTATGAAAATTGTCATCTCCTCATTATTTGTGTGACCATGTCATTTGCATTGTTCTGAGACATGGTTGTGACAAGTGTTATGTGAATTGAGAAAGAATAAGAAATTAAAGAGGATGTACCATATCGAGGGACGTGTCGCGGGCCTCGACGGATACAATATTTCGAGGGACGTGTAGCACGCCACGATGAATTTTATTATCTAGGGACGTGTCACGCACCACGACAGATACTATATATCAAGGTTCATGTCACATGCCGCGACAGATGCATGAATAAATATGTCCCCCATGGGTCCGAACTGAGAGACAACGGGTGTGTATCGTTAGGTCAGACACGCATCAATATACTTGACATTGCATTACAAATCTTTATCATTGGAGACTTGATCTTGTGTGTTGTGGATCTTGTGAGTGCCTTTATGTGGAACTTGTGATTGTTGAATATTGAGTTTGTTGTTGAGGATATGTAATTGTTAGAATGNGGAGAAATTGAAACTTAACCCTAGATTTGAAATTTGAAAATATGAGAGTTAACTTGTTAATTGGCACCAAGATTAGGAACTTGATTATAGATTTGTGTGAGTTTTTGGATCTAGGCTAGACATGTAGCAATATGGGCATTGTTAGTTTCAAAATCTTACTGTGATTATGTTCTTGAATAGATTGAACTGGTTTGGGAGCTCAACAAAAAGGGAAGGCTCAAGTCCCGGAGTGAATTGTTGATTAATTGAGGCAAGTGGATTTCTAAACCCTTGTTAAGTGCATAGAATCGTGTATTTCCTCGTGGTATGTGTTGGGGAGTAATGTGACTTGGTGATGGATTGACTTGTCCATATATATTGAATAATTCTAATGATGAAAAAGGGGTAATAAAAGGCTATGTGATTAATTATTGGTGTGTGATGTGTTGAGAATGGTTTTGAAAAACTTGTTGATTCATTGTTGATGGTGTATCACGATTGTGTTGTTGTGAATTGTGCAATGTTATGAAAATTGTCATCTCCTCATTATTTGTGTGACCATGTCATTTGCATTGTTCTGAGACATGGTTATGACAAGTGTTATGTGAATTGAGAAAGAATAAGAAATTAAAGAAGATGTACCATATAAAGGGACGTGTCGCGCGCCACGACGGATACAATATTTCGAGGGACGTGTAGCACACCACGATGAGTTTTATTATCTAGGGACGTGTCGCGCACCACGACGGATACTATATATCAAGGTTCGTGTCACATGCCGCGACGGATGCATGAATAAATATGTCCCCCATGGGTCCGAAATGAGAGACAATGGGTGTGTATCGTTAGGTCAGACATGTATCAATATACTTGACATTGCATTACAAATCCTTATCATTGGAGACTTGATCTTGTGTGTTGTTGATATTGTGAGTGCCTTTATGTGGAACTTGTGATCGTTGAATATTGAGTTTGTTGTTGAGGATATGTAATTGTTAGAATGTTGTTGTTGAGTTGTGTACTATAAAAATTGTGAACTGTTAGGTTGGACTGGTTTTATGCAGGTTGTAGTTGTGGAGGTTCGGTTGGGGTGGTAAGGAGTACCCGTATTTTATTCCCTTAGCTTGTGTTTAGAAGTTTACTTGCTGAGTACCGTATGGTTTGGTACTCATCCCTTACTTTTACATTTTTGTAGGTTACTAGCCCAGATCTTCGTGATACTTTCTACTCTCTTCTTTTTCGAGGCTTCCCGTGGAGATTTGTCAGGTAGTTGTTTGTCATCTCAGCGAACTTTCTTGCTCTTTATTTATGATCTTGTTCTATTCTAGAAACAATGTCATTTGAGACTTGTGTGTTTCTTTGAAACAATTGTAATACTTTAGAGGCTTGTACACGTGACAACCAGGTTTTGGGGTTTTTATTAACTTGACTTAGTTATCTGCACTTATAATATTTTAAGATTTCAATATGTCTTACTTCCGCATAATTTGTGATATTTGAGTTTTAAGCTGACTTGTCTTGGTGGATAAGACGAGTGTCATCATATCCATTTTTGGGTCGTGACACCCATAGACAAGTCGAAAATTTCACGATGAATAGAATTGATTATATTAGAGTCATATCCTGCAATTTTCAAAATAGTTAAGTAACGCCTCTCTAACATAATGATCTAGTCTTCAATGCCAGGCCACAAAATTTCAAATTGAGATTGAAACCTCGATGTAAATGATAAAATTCTCTGAATAATTAAGAAATGAAATCACCCCATGATTGAAGAAGTAATGATATATAGACTTCAAGATAGCTACATCCCGGTAATAATCGTAGTTATCTTTTTCTTCCAACTTAATTTCAGACGTTTCTCCATGTACAAGATTGGAAAATGTATGCTTATTGATGGGTTCAATTCATAAAATTCAGGCATGAGACACTTTCCCTTTGCTCCAATTTTTGAACATACACATGTCATTTCATACAGATCAGAAGCTGGAAGTTTTCCTTTTTCTGTTGCTTTTTGGTTATTTATTTCATTTACAACTTTATCTTTATCATTATGTGGATGAGAGGAGATAAATGACCAAACTTCAGATTCTTGATTTTGTTCTGAAGGTAGCATTTTGGACAATGATTCTTTGTGAAAATGTTGATGAGAATGAGAAGATGGTTCTTTCTCTTGCTAGATTTATAGCCTATTTACTTGACTAAAATAACTAAAATGTTAATTGTATTAAATATCATTTCAAATTTTCATGCCATAAAAGTTATATTTCTTTTCTTAACTCTATCTATATATTTACACTAGATTATATGGTTAGTTACACATTACATGACCTTTTCATGTAAAACATTTACTAATATGTCATGATTTATGACTAGTAAAAATTTGACTTATATGATATATTACAACACAAAGGGCCTGATATACCCCTTAACTTTGTCATTCAGAGCTAATATATCACTCGTTATGATAGTGACTCATATATACTCCTTATTAGGGGTGTACAAAACCGAACCGAAAATTGAATCAAATCGCAAATCGAGTCAAATAAAAAAAAAACCCGACTAGTGATTTGGTTTGACTTGGTTTGATATTGGAAAAAAAACCCGACTATATTTAGGTTGGTTTGGTTTTAACAAAGAAAAACCAACCCGACACCAAACCAATCCGACATTATATATGTAATTTTAATATTTTATTTTATACATAAATATATTTACTTTGACACAATTTTTAAATATTTCTTATACTTTTCATAGTTTTTATCTTTTAATATATTATTTCATTTTGAAACTTAGAATTTTGAATGGTCCAATAAAGAGTATAGTCCATAGATGTTGATAATTAGAATAAAGCTTAAATCAAAATCAAATTAATATTCATGCAAAAAGAAAAGCTATTCAACACTAAGAATGACAATAATATTGAATATTTGTTCTTTAGTTTTACATTGGTTTAGACAATTAAAATACATAATCTAATTTTAATTTTTCTTTAATATTTAGTCATGTAACTAATACTTATTAAACTTATGTTGGCATGATTTAGTACTTTTAAATTATGATTTATTAATTTACAATATTTGTTTTACGCGATTTCATTATTATTGTTGTTGGATATTTTAGTGTCGTTAATTATATCATATTTTGTGTTATTTTCTTAAGAAACACCTTAGATAGTTGTATTTTTGTAGGACTAAGAAAATATTTGAAGAACAAGTAAATTATATGTTTGTATGAATACTTACCGAAAAACCCAAAAATCCAAAAAACCCGATGTTGAAAAATCTGAGTTTTATTGGTTTTATTTGGTTTGGTTTATAAATTTAAAAATCCAACACAAATGGCTTGGTTTGATATTTGAAAAACCTAAACCAACCTGGTCATGTACACCCCTACTCCTTATGTTGCACAAATGAATCACATATACCTTTTTCTTCAAACTTTTTTAAAATTAGTTTTTAATTCTTTTTTTTTGAAAAAGAAAAGAAAATTCATTTCAGGTATATTTGATCCTTCTCAAACTTTTTTTCTTTTGACTATTTTTATTCATTGACTAAAGATGATATATTCATAAGGAGAAAACAAGGTATATACAATTTTCAAGATGAAATTTTGTTGATGAAGAATAATTAGTAGTGTCAAATTGAAGAAAATATTTAGATGAGTGTATCAAAGCATATGGCTTCTAAGTTGAACCCTAAATCCCAAGGACCTTTAATGGTTACACCGAGGTGAAACTAATATAGGGAAAGCTGGCGATTGTGGTGATTAGGTTGTTGGTAGATGGATACACGATTTTGTTATTGTTGGATGTGTGATTACGGGCTGATGTTCGAATGAATTATGATCAATCTTTAATGCATTCAATCTATGCATGAATGTGTGTGAGTTATTACAAGGTGAATTAGACCTGTTGTAGTAATGTTTTTGTTTTATTGTGATGATTATATGAACTATTTATGATGAATCTTCGATTAAGCAAATAGAATGGTGTGGTTTGGAGGCGAGAGATCTATTCTACGAATAAAGCAATAACTGTTGATGTGCTTTTTTGTTACCTATTATGTTTTCATATCTATCATCTTATTGTTGTGGCTTTTTGCATATATATTACGTTAAAAGATAAAAGACTATATATATTATGGCATACTCTTCATTTCTATTTAATGATGCATGAAAAAATACATGATTAAAGGAGTTACTATTAGTCTTTTCCAGTGAACTGAAAAGTGAAAAGCAAACTACTTCTAATCACTTCCGGGAGAAATTGGTACGATTCAATTCAACTTCAAGCCATAAATAATTTACTTCTAGACAAGAACCAAACAACACACAAGTGTACCTTTTCCTTGACCAGCAACCTCCCCCCCTCCCTACGAAAAACTTGTTCAAATGTCAGCCTTCTCATTTAGAGATTTAAAAGTCTTTTCATTGTGTAATTACTTTAATTTAGAAAATAGGAATTTCTGGCGACAATTTTTGTGTATGAAACTGCTACTTTTAGAAGATTTTTTGTTATAAATTAGAACGATTTTCTGCATTGACGTTGTTCCTCGATGGATCACAAATTGAAGAACGATTCTATATTGTTTTTCAGTATTGGAGCATTTAAGTGATACTTCTCCATATATATACGGACAATGTATTTTTTCTAAATTTAGCCCTAGCTACTAATTTCCTTATTTCGGTAAAATGACGGTGTTCTCCTGATTTCACTGACTTTCTTATTTATTGAGGGGAGTGGTGTTACTCTTCATTCCATTGTTGTTCTTTTCCTTCTTTGAAAGAAGAGACGAATAATTGACATATCTGATTCTATAAGTTGAGCAAAAGATATCAAACTTGAAAAAAGAAAACATTTTCATATCAAATCAAAATAATCTTTCATGATCTCTAATCCCACAATAATTTTTCAACTAAAATGAAAAATACAAGCAAAAGCATAAACAATTCAAAATATTGCTAAGAAAACTTAGACCTAAAAATTTAAGAATAGATCAACACCTCCACTTTCTCAAATTGTCATCAGTTTCGTCTATCTCTTTGCCAACTTGATAATAGTTTCCCAAATCAACCCCATAAACCCATAGACAAGTCGAAAATTTCACGATGAATAGGGTTGATTATATTAGGGTCATATCTTGCAATTTTCAAAATAGTTAAGAAACGGTTCTCTAACAAAATGATCTTAGCCTTCAATGCTTCAAGTTGGGAATTGATGCCTTGATGTAATTGATAAAGTTCTCTGAATAATTGGGATATGGAATCACCCCATGATTGAAGAAGTAATGATAGATATACTTCAAGATAGCTAAATCCTGATAATAATCATAGTTATCTTCTTTTTTCAACTTAATTTCAGACGTTTCTCCTTGTATAAGATTGGAAAATGTAGACTTACTGATGGGCTTCAATCCATAAAATTCAGGCATATGACTCTTTCCTTTTTCTCCAATTTTTGGAGATACAGACTTCAATTCAGATGCTGAGAGTTTTCCTTTTTCTGTTGCTTTTTGGTCCTTTATTTCGTCTACAATTTTAATTTTTGCAGATTCAGAGATGATTGATTCTTCATTTTATAGATCGTTTTTTAATTGATCGAGTGGAGGAGAGGATATATGTGACCAAACTTCAGATTCTTGATTTTGTTCTAATGGTAGCATTTTGGACGATGATTCTTTGTGAAAAGGCTAATGAGAATGAGGAGATGGTTCATTCTCTTGCTAGATTTATAGCCTATTTGTTTGACTATAATAACTAAAATATTAATTGTATTAAATATAACTTCAAATTTTCAAGCAATAAAAGTCATATTTCTTTCCATAACTCTAGCTATATATTTACTCTAAAGTATTTGGTTAGTTAGACATTAAATGACCTTTTCATGTAAATACTAATCTGTCGTGATTTATGGCTAGTCAAAATTTGACTTATATGATATATTACAACACATAGGAATGTCCTCATGCATATTCATACGTCATCACCATGATATCATATATATTATATATACTATAGTCTATATGGTCCTATCTTCAAAGTTGAATTACACAGTTAGCCCTACACTAAATTAAATTATAATTAAATGCTCATGTTTTATTTACGTAAAGGTAGAAGTAGAAGCCTAACATTTGCATTTAATTCCTTAGTTATGACATTATAAATATTCTTAGTTATATCTAATTAATGCGAACTTACTCAGATAGAAAAAAAACAACTTTCTTTCTTATTCCATAACTATGAAGAAATTGAGGAGTTGCAACGAACTCAATTGACTATTTAGTGATGCATGAATAACTAGATGATTAAAGGAGTCACCATTAGTCTTTTTCAGTGAACTAAAAGGTGCAAAGCAGACTACTTCAAATAACCTCCAGTTGAAATTGGTACGATCCAATTCAACATTTTGTTCTCTCGGATTTGACGATCGGTTCATCTATTCCAAAGACAAAGTATGTAGCACGTTAGACAACATTATATTCATCTTCAATTCTTAGTTAATTTGCCTCAAAAGATTTTCAAATATCGGGTTCAGTTAGACTCATGGTGTTGCTCATCATGCTTCGAAAGATTTTCAAATAGAATGTACTAGAACAGTAGACGAAGCTAGTACATTCTATTTAAACATCTTAAAATATACTATATATCTACTCTGATCTTTTTTCATTCCTAAAAGAACTAACATTTCTGATTTTATAATTTAGTCAAAGAGAAGACATCAAACTAAAATGGAAAGTGAAACAATTACAGAAAGTTCAGGTGACCTGAAAACTGCAGTCGAACTGAAAATGCAAGCAAGCAAAATCTCATTGATCTGATTATCTACTTTAAAGGTTTCGTAACATACTATATACTAACCATAGAAGGTTTAGCAAACGTAATTAAATTGTGAACATAACTCTATGAAGATTTGGACCTTGCACATCAAAACTAATGGATCAGCAGCTCCAGTTTCTCACGTTCTCATAAACTGCATCGTGCTCCTAGTTGTCAACTTAATAATTATCTCTGAAATTAACCCCATAAACCCATAGACAAGTAGAAAATTTCACAAAAAACAGGGTGGATTATATCAGGATAATGTCCCGCACCTGCAATCATTTCCATAATGGAAAAGAATTGGTGCTCTAACGCAATGATCTTAGTCACCATTTCCGGCCATGAAATTTCATGTTGGGAATTGAAGCCTCGATGTAATTGATAAAATTCTCTAAATAAGGATATGGAATTACCCCGTGATTGAAGAAGTAATGATAGATAGACTTCAAGATTGCTAAATCATGATTATAATCATACTCATCTTCTTTCATCAATTCATTTTCAGACGTTCCTCCTTGTTCAAGATTAGAAAATGTAGGCTTATTAATGGGCTGCATTTCATATGATTCAGACATGAGACGCTTTCCTTTTTCTTCATTTTTCGAAAACATATACTTCAGTTCAGATTCTTGGAGTTTTCCTTTTCCTGTCGCTTTCTGGTCCTCTGTTTTGTCTAGTGCAAAGATTGTTGATTTTCATTTTTTAGATCGTTGTTGAAATTGGATGATTATCTTCATGTGGAGGAGAGGAGATAGGTGATAAAACTGCATGAATTTCAGATTCTTGATTTTCTTGCTTTCCATTCATCAATTCTTCTGATGGTTGCATTTCGGACATGGTTATTCTTTCTCTTGCGACATTTATGTTACAATATAAGTCAGTTTTAGGGAATCCCTCATTTAAATGCGTATGTGTTACTAAATTACTAAGAATCTAGTTTTCTCCAAAATTTAATTTCCTTAAGATGGATAAAACATATTCATTTCTCCTTTTTTTCTATTTGAGTTTTTTTTCATGAATTACGTAAACGTCAAAAATTTTGTGCTTCTAAATTTAACATGGTTTGGATCAGAATTTAACATGGTTCGCGGAAACAAAGACTTCCATTAATGAGCCCAAAAATGAAGAGAAAATCTTATTGATAGAAAACATAATAGACATAATAAGACTCTATAGTTATAGTTTTGATAATTACACTTCATAGTTATAGTTCTATTTATTAAAGAGGCTATGGCTTGTATATTTTTGTTCGTTTGTAATTACATTTCATAGTTTTATGAATTCTTTGCAAAAATCATTTATTTTAATGAAAGCCATTAAAGAATTCTTGTTTAGTCACTGGTGCTAAGGAATTATGTAGACGTATGATGTTACTTGATTCTGGTGCAAAGGAATTTTTCATGAAGGGAGTACTTAATCGGTTTGCCCTTGGGTTGAAGAGGGTAGTATCAAAGTGTAAGCCCGAATTTGGAGAAAATTCAATGGCTCATAGACATCGAGATAAAAATGTAGTTTGGGCTGATTGTTATGTCGTTAAATTAGTATGCGAGATGACTATTATCATAGGAGGTTTGTATATATTCGATAATTATAGAAAACAATCGAAGCTCCTTGCCGAGTTGAAAGAATTAAGAGAGGCAAATCGACAGAGGGAAGAAAAGAGCGTTGATGGAAAGAATTAAGAGAGGCAAATCGACAACCTTTAAATGAGTCAATTTCTATATATAGCGTTTTCTTTATCGTATATTTTATCATTAGTTTATCGTCTGACCTTTTATATTGCTATTCAATTCAATAATACTCTCTGTATTTTATTTTTTTGAATACCCGTTTGTCACTAATTTAATAGTTTTGTTAGGGTTTTAGTTCTCCAAGGTAAGTTGTGCCAAATCTGATTGGACAACCATTGTTGAATTGGATATTCTTTTACTATTCTTATAATTTTCCTAATGATGCTATTCTTCAAGCTATATCTATTTCTTACATGTTACCGAGGCTTATTGAATTTTATTGTTGGATGTGTAATTACGAGTTGATGTTCAAATGAATTATGATTAGCAAGGTAATAGAAGGGAGTGAATTTGTGGTTTGAAGTGGAGCGATGCATTTTATATCTAGCCTGAATGTGTTATTATAAGCTGTTGTAGTAATGTTTTTTTTTGTTTAATATTGATGTTTATATGAATCTTTGATTAAGCAAATAGAATGGTGTGAATTGGAGGCGAGAGATGCATTCTGCGAATAAAGCAACAACTATTGTTGTTTCTTTTTAGCTATTATGTTTTCATGTCTATCATCTTTAGAGCCGTCAAAAAGGGCTTAGGCCGGCTCCAATCCAACCTATTATTGGGGTAGGGTTGAGATAAGATTTTTCAAGCCTATTTAAAACTAAAGCTTATACGCCCGGCCCATATAAGCCCTTGGCCCTTGAGGCTTGATCGGGGCCAGACCGGGGTCGACCTATGGGCCAAAATTTTTTATTTAATGATAACTTGCAATAATCTCACTTGTATATAATATAATTACTTAAATACAAGTTATGTTGTAATATTATGAATCTTACCAGATTTTGGTATGTCTAGATACATGTATCTCAGAATATATGGACTCAAAATTAGGTTAATTTGTTCTAAATACACTCTATCCAAGTAGATTCGCATGTATCTATGATACATAGACAAATATCGCGCTCGCCCCCCTCCTATCTTGCCTGTCACTCTCTTATCTCGCTCGAGTATCTGGTATGCGAGATACATGTTAAATACACTAGATTTTTTGCAGTTATTGAAACAACACCATTGTTTGCCGTATTTGATTTGAAAATCTTCTCATTTTCTTGATGCTATAAAATTATAAGTTTGAAAAGGATAAAAATGAAAAAAAGAAGGGCTAGCCTGCCCTAGCACTCGGCCTTCTAGGGTTGGGTTGGATTGAGCATTTTCAGGCCCTATAAAATGAAGGGTTGGCCCGCCCTAGACCTTCAAATTCCTTTGCGCACGAGGCTTGGGACGGGTGAGGCTGGGCTGACCCTTTTGACTTTTCTAATCATCTTATTGATATGGCTTTTTACCTATTACCGTTTTAGGACCCCCATTTTTGTAACAATAATAGAATTGTTATAAATATATTTGAACAAGAAAATAAATTATATTGTTTAGTTCGTTTCGAAACATTAAAGAATGTTTTTTTTCTTTTTTGTCAATTTTTAAATTTAACTTCCACATGACATGTTTAAGACCACAAGATTAAAAAAATAATTTTGGTATATATATATATATATGTTTAGTTTAAGACCATAGAAAAATTAAAGTTTTNATTTTTGTAACAATAATAGAATTGTTATAAATATATTTTAACAAGAAAATAAATTATATTGTTTAGTTCGTTTCGAAACATTAAAGAATGTTTTTTTTCTTTTTTGTCAATTTTTAAATTTAACTTCCACATGACATGTTTAAGACTACAAGATTAAAAAAATAATTTTGGTATATATATATATATATATATATGTTTAGTTTAAGACCATAGAAAACTTAAAGTTTTTTCTTTTTTTAATTAAAAAGAAGTAATTTTTTTTTTAAAAAATAGAAGTTAGGTGTTAGGCCTCAAATTAACTTGAGTTGCCACTACTAACAAGTAAGTTATTCCACCAGACAGTGATTGGAGTTTGAAATGTAACTTTTCTATTATTTGTGATTTAACTCAAATTCACACTAGGATAGAAGTTATTCCACTAGATAGTGATTGAGGTTTGAAATGCAACTTTTCTATCATTTGTAATTTAACTCTAATTCACACCTAGGCTAGGGTAACTTTACTGATGTTTTTGCTGTGTGTTGACGGTATATGTAGTATGTTTTTGCTATGTGTTGACGGTATGTGTAGGGTATGTTGTGATTGATGTTTTAGGAATCTTAATAGAGTGGATTGATTATCTCAAATATGTATTTTGAAGTGGTAAGTTAAGTGAATTTAGCTCTTGCAATGTATTCTTTTGTGTGGAAATTTTTTTCTTCAATGGAGGGTAGTATCAAAGTGTAAGCCCGAATTGATGTGTGACTTGAGACTTCAATTCATTGATTAGTATTGTAGGAATTGGTGCCACCAGAAGATGTGTTGTAGATTGGGAAAATGAGTAAAACAGAGAGAAAATATGAGTAGACTTTTTTTTGCAGATTTTTGAACTATGAAGTGACTTGAAGAAGATAGTTGAGATCCCTTTAAATAATAACCAATTATAGGAGTTGTAGAGTCAATATCTTTGTTTGGTCACTCAACTATCAACTTTTTTTCATAGAAAGTCACTTAATTTTGATTTTCAACTCAAAAGTCACTCAACTATGACATCTTTGCATAGAAAGTCACTCAACCTATTTAGTTGATTTTTTCATTAAAAATTGTTGACATGGAATTTTATTTCTACTTTAAATTTTAAGAAATAAACATATTTTAAACCATTTAATAACCCGCCACTTGACCTAACCCACTAAAATATAACAATATTAATACTTTTATTTTACTCTTATTCTCCAAAATTATTTTCTTGGTCTCCCATTCTTTCTCCTCTGCTTTTTTTTTAAAAAAAAATTCTCAATTTCAGCCTTTTCTTCCTTCTTTTAGTAAACCTCAATTAAATAGGAATTAGATTGTGATTAAAATATTATTAGAAGGATGCATGGTTGTACATGGAGAACTTATAAAAAGAGAGAATCCATAGGGAAAGTTTATTAAGAGAGAATCTATGGAAAAGCGCTAGATAATGCGAGTTCAGGTTCAGGCAATATCGAGAGGTTTTTCCCAAAATAGTTTTTTTTTAATCCTTTCGCCTTCATACTGTCTCGATTCGAGTCTACACCCTGGACGTGGCCGACACTCGAGAACCATTGCTGGTCCCCAAGCGAACCCTCATCCTGGCAGACTATAAGAGGAAGACTGACTCAAGCATACAAAAGCTTAAAACTGAATAAAATTCATCAAACTCAAATACAAAGCTTTAACTCAAACAATTTACTCTGAATATAAATGGAATATTCAACTAGCCAACAATAGGCAACTCAAGTCTTTAAAACATTTAATAAGATAAATGAAAAAGACTTCTCAAACTCTACTTTCTATCTATGAAGCCTCTAACTGACAAAGATGGAAGTCGAGACAAGACCCATGACATCCTAACAACTGATATAACTGAAAGTACAAGTGGAACCCTCCAGAAGCAAGGAGACTCACCATAGCTAACTCGAACTGCATGTGGTATCAACAAAGCACCTGTTGATGACCCTGAATACATGTATCTGTATCATGAAACGATGCAGGCCAAATGACTTAGTACGTGGAATGTTCGAGCATGTAAGGGAATTCTAAAGCATAAACATAGGCTTGAACTTGGTAAAAAGGAAACATACGTACCTCTTCTAAACTCACTCAACTCAACTCAACTCAACTAAAAAATAAGATACTCAACTCAACTCAAAGGTATTCAACTCAAGATACTCAACTCTGGATACTCAACTCAAAGGTATTCAACTCAAGATACTCAACTCTGGATACTCAACTCAATATAAAGCAACAATAAGAGATGCAATATATGGAAAGCTTTTAAAATAGTAGAAAGCAACTCAATGTATTTAAGAATACAATATAGTCAGTGTGTATGCAATGATACAATAAAAACTCTATTTGTATATGAAAATACAAGTAAACTCTATGTATATAAAAATACAAATATCTCTGTGGGAATTTCTCTAACCGACAACCATCACTATAAGTTATGTGATGATACAACGTCTTGCCCACGCTACCAGAACTGTCCTATACTTTGCCAGGGTATAAGACCTCTCAACTAAGTGGATCCACTAGTCAATGCTAAAAAGCATTAAATAATCATCTAAAAAGTATGACCCTTTCTACCCACGTTGGCTACATGGTTTATGGAGACTTTGAATTATCTGAACTCAAACTCGTCCCCATATCGATGCTCAATACTACTCCCAAAACGTAACTAGCTCATATGTTTAAAAATATAACTCTTTCTATGGTTTGAGATTATTACTCAAAATCTTTCTCTAAAAAGAGATGTTACTCAAACTGCTCAAAAATCTTTTGGAAATCTCAGTTTCCTTTTCTTTTAAATGTGAAACCATTTATTCTTGGGAATATTTAGTTCCCATACATCATTTTAAAGAAAATGAACTCGACTCTACTCCTTCTCAAAAACATTTCAAAATCATATTATAATGTGATTATTGATGACTCGAGAAGTCATACCGCATAACCATTGATGGTATATCTAGATACCATACTGCTCATACATTGATGGAATTCTTGATTGTCATACTAATCATGTTTTAGAAAACTCTTTTCTCAAACTCATCTTTACTTTCTCAAAACTCAGTTTAAGAACTCAAGTGTTGGCATTAAAAAGCTTTTTAAAATTTATAACTCAAATCATAGGGTTCATGTGGAATTATGAACATGAACGAATCAACACATGAATTTCAATAGCAATAAAAAACCTCAGTACTCAGAACTCAAGACTCAATGATACTACTCATCTCTAGACTACTTGACTCCTTGGGTTCATGCGAAAATTATGGGCATGAACAACTTAACTCAAGGGCTTTATGGGTAACATGTAGTAGTCCCATAAGTAGGAATATAATCACAAAAGGATTAGAAACTCAATGCTCATAGACTTAGAACTCGAAGATACTACTCCTCTCAAAGATGCTTAATATATGAAGTTCATGCGGAATTTATGGGCAAAAATGACTCGACTTGGGGGTCTAAATAATAATATGAAACTCATGTATACGACTCTTCTCATTCTCATACTTACTTCCTTAAAACTTAGCTTAAATCGATAGTTGATCTCAAAGGATTCACAATTGAACTCAAAGACTTTCTTGAACTCTACTCTTAACTCTTTTTTGAATTTGAATTATGAATTCAAGAGTTATGATTCATGATATGAAGGACCTCAATAATAATATAGCAATTCGATAATAAGGAATAGAACTTTTAAAAGAAACATGAAATCAAAATCAACTTATCTCAAAAATACTCAAATTTAGGGGTAGAATCCTAGATTTCCCGTTTACTGATTTGAAAGAAGATGTAAGGCGTGAGGACGAACTAGTCCAACACTATGATATCATTACATACCTGGAAGAACAAGGTTCTTGAAGAATCTTGAAGAATAACTGTAACATCTCGCAGTTTGAAATGGCTAGGAAGAAGCTAAGAATTGGAAATAGTCATTTTTTGGAAATAACGAAAATCTGGAAATTTGTTTAAGTTTGGAAAAGTTGAGTTTTGCCCAACTTCAAATGGCCATAAATTCTAGCTCAGAATGAGTTAGAGGTACTTTCAGATATGGTAGGAAAGATCTTGGAATTATCTTTTCAACGCCTCTGAGTTTGCGCGATTCCAAGTTCGTATGAGTGAGTTACGCCCTTTGGAAGTTGGGTTGTTCAAATAAGGAAATGTCCAATCCAGATTTTTGAAGGGTATTTCAGTCCTTTGCTTACCCAATTAATTTAGTTCATTTTAGTGAATTAATTAGGGGTCAAATAAGAATGATATCAGTTTAGTCAATTGGAAATTCACGCTAGGGCTTGGAGAAAAGAGAAAAGAGGAGAAAGGAAAAGAAAAGCTCAAGGTTCGCCAAGAACGATCGATTTTGGTTGTGGATTCGCCAAGGAATTCATCTTACAAGATATGTGAGTCTTCCATAGAGCTGGGTTCATTCACCCACACGCCAAACATGTTTAGTTCAGCGAATTTCGTCCAAAAAGAGTTTGAAAGTTACGTTGATGTTCTTGACATGTATTCTTGAATTTGAATGTCGTTCTTGAATTGGGCAAAATTGAGGAGTTTCGAAGATCTTTACGTTGAGTTTTAGAGTTGTTTTGAGTTAGGTTCTTGAGTACATATGCTAGGTATCGGAATCTAAAATGAATTTGAGATCAATAGTCGAGTTTAGGCGAATAAGGGCTGGAAAACGAAGAAGAAAAAGATCGAGTGTGATCTGGCACGCAAGTCCGCGTCGCGGACTTGCTCCCCCAGTGCAAAAAAAAGTTGCTCCACGTCGTGGTTAGGACATGAACTCCTCTGTCTCAAAATTTAATTTCGGGACCATTTATTTAGAAACATCTCCGCGTCGCGGACTTGTTCCAAGACGGTGATTTCGTGACTTTTCTCATGTTTAGCTATTTAAAATCATTCTAAACATCATGAGATCTTTCCAATCACAATCCTTGAATCCATAATTCAAATCAAGGATCAGTTAAGAGTCAAGTCAAGAGAATTTAAGATCAAAGTCAAGAGAAGTTCTTAGAGTTTTCCAAAAGTCTTTTTCAAAAGTTTTAACTTTGTTTTAAGACTTAAGATCAAGCCGAGTAAATAGTAAAGAGTAAAGCTTGAAGTTCATTTCTTCAAAAGTATATCGGGACTATGTATTCCCAAAGGGTTTAAAATGTTTTCACATTTAAACAAGAAAGGAAATCTCGATTTCCAAAGGGCCTTAGAGCTAGTTTTCAAAGAAGAGTAATCGCTTTCTAATGAAGCAAGAGAGGAAACTTTGATTTCCAAGATAGCCTTTAAGCTAAGTTTTTTAGCACTAATCTCAAATCACAGAAGAAGTATGTTTTTAAACATAAATAGCTAGTATCATATTTTGGGAGTAGTATTGAGAACCGATATGGGGGAGAGTTCAGAGAACCCCTAGCCCCCATAAACCATGTAGCCATCAGGGGTAGAAAATGGTCAAACTTTTTAGATGAACCCTTAGTGCTTTTTAGCATAGACTAGTGGATCCACTAAGTAGTTCAGGTTCTATACCCCCGGCAAGGTATAGGATAAACCTGGCAGCATGGGGCCAAGAAACGTTGTATCATCACTATAACTCTTAAGTGATGGTTGCCGGTTAGAGAAACTCCCACAACAGTATTTTATATTTTTATATACATCATAAATATTTGTATTTTCATATACAAACAGAGTTCATATTGTATTTTTGCATACATACAGAGTTATTATTGTATTTCTAAATACATAGAGTTAACAACATGTTTTAAACAACTTTTCTTTATGTTGAATTTGTTTTTAAACTACTTTATATTAAAATGAGTTCAGTAAGTTGAGTTAAGTTATTCAGGAGTTGTGTAAAGTCAAGGTAAGTGTTTCTTTCAGATCCTTTTCAAGCTTAAATTATGTTTAACATTCCAACTCGCATACTCGTACATTCAATGTACTGATGCCAGTTGGCCTGCATCTTATTATGATGCAGACGCAGGTAACCAGGATTAACATCCAGCGCATCGTTGATCCAGTTGAGCTTCAGAGTTGTTGGTGAGCCTCCTTGCATTTCGGAGCATCCCATTTTTCATTACTTTATCATTTTAGCTCATTAGGATGTCGTGGGCCTGTCCCGACATTCATCTCAGTTGTTTTAGAGGCTTCAGAGATAGTCAGTCAGATGTTAGTTCATTCGTCATCATTTTGTTATTGGCTTATGTTCAAATTTGAGTTGCCATTTTGGCTAAATTAAATGTTTATTTTTAAAACATTATGAGTTCAGTTTGAGCCATGTTGAATTATCTTGTATTTGGATTCTCTTTGTTATGTCTAAGTCTTCTGCTGAGTAAGTAAGCCGGACCAAGGGTTCGCTTGGGGACACAATGGTTCTCGAGTGCTGGCCACGTCCAGGGTGTAGGCTCGAGGCGTGAAAATAACTTGATTAGAAGCCTTGAAACCTAGCTTGAAGGTAAACGATCAAAAAAACTTTTCTTGAGATTCTTGAATTAGTTCCTTGAAATCTCTATGGCCAAGATTTATTATTTTCATTAGTGATTCATAATTGTATGGAGGAGCTTGAGTTAGAAAGAATGGAATTCTTGGAGAAAACTTACCTTGAAGAAGAATTTTGAAAAAGATTGAAAGAATCTTGAATGGAGTCTTCTACTTTGATTTTTCCTTTGGGTTTTTCCCTATGGTTTGAGAGAGAAGAGAATGATGGACTAAAAGATGAAAATCTGATTGTTTTGAGCCTTTTATTAGTCAAGAAATTCGTTTAGGTTTTCTTGGAGGTAAAAAAAAAACTACTCTTTTTAATGTTTTCCCGTCGACTAAATTCGTAACAGCACTGTATATGTTACTAAAATAGTCGTAACTTTTTACTCAGAAATTGGATTGACGCGAAATTGGTGACGTTGAAAAGTAGATTCAAATACCTTTATTTTAATAGGTTATGGCTCACGTAACTCTTTATATTCTAAGATATATGACCATTTGAAGTTGACCCAAGTAGAATCTTACATCAAAACTTAATCGATAAGGAAACTTCAAGAACAGTTATCAAGAACTCATGAAGAAATTAAATTGCACAATATTTATGGATAGATTTGCAAAAGAAACTCATGATTGGCGTGTGCTGAACGAACCCAATACTATGGAAGCTTACATACTTGAAAGAACTACGTTCTTCGCGAAATCTCGAATTTCTTGTTATGAACAATAACCAAAATAAAAAAGAAACCGGAGACAAAAGAGAATGATTTTGTGAGATCAGAAATTGAGATATCCCTAACTAAAAGAAGAAGAGGCTGAAATTGAGAATTTTTTTCCTTAAGATGGATAAAAACATATTCATTTCTCTTTTTGAGTTTTTTTTTCATGAATACGTAAACGCCAAAAATTTAGTACTTCTAAATTTAACGTGGTTTGGATCAGAATTTAACGTGGTTAGCAGAAACAAAGACTTCCATTAATGAGCCCAAAAATGAAGAGAAAATCTTAGTAATAGCAAACATAATAGACATAATAAGATTATATAGTTATAGTTTCGATAATTACACTTCATAGTTATAGTTCTATTTGTTAAGGAGACTGCGGTTTGTATATTTCACTTGCGAATATACAAAGAGGATAAGTATACACAAATCTGTATTTTTACATTTAGGAATCTTTAAAAACTTTGTTTGTATATTGCGCTTGTCAATGTACAACAGGTAATTTATTATGATTTTTTTATAAATCGTATACAAATAACTAGGGTAAGCATATACAAAATTTTAGATTTATACAATCAGGAACCGAATTATACAATTCTAGATTTATACAATCAGGAACCGAATTATACAATTCTAGATTTATACAACTCAAGCGAATGGCAAGAATTGAGTAAATTGTAGCCACAAATTAGATTTTTTTAAAAAAACTAAATGTTTGCTATTCTGCAATTTTTTCCAAAAAAGAGAGAACAAAGTAAATATAAGGTACTTATACATGAAACTCTTATAATATAAGGACAAATCAAAAGAATGAGTCAAACTTCTAACGAACAAAGATTCTTAAAGTAGAAAAACGAATCTAAACCTTTTCTCTTACACTTGCAAGAAAGTGAAATGTCCTGGCTACAACTTACAGCAAAGCATTACACTTTTATTTTTCGACAAACCCAAATACATGAAACAAATAAGATTTTTCGAGCTTTGGTTGCAAACAAACAAGAAATGACACAATTAATGGATCAAAAGCTCCAGTTTCTCACATTCTCGTAACTGCATTGTGCTCTTCATCACTATTTCCATTTCCAGTCATCATAAAATCCCTTCTGATCACCCCATAATCGCATAGACAAGTTGAACATTTCACGATCAACAGGCCTATCCAAACCAGGATTATCTTCGTCGAGTTCCCAAGCATCATTGTAATTATTCTTAAATGCTATGATCTTTTTCGCTAACTTCTCTCTAGAGATTTTCAAATTTGGAAGTGAATACATGATGAAATCGAGTAGTTCAATTGAGGGTGGATATGGGAAATCCCCAGTTTTACTCTTGTAATCCCAGATAGTTCTTAAAATCGCCAAATTTTGATGATAATCACAATCATAATCATAATAGTCAGCATCTGATTGACGTCCTTCTTTCCACATTCCCAATTTATAAATTGGTTGTTTTCCTTTTTTAGCAACTCTTCTTCTTCTTCTTCTTTCTTTTTCTTCTTCCTTTTCGTCTAAATCATTTGGGCATTCTTTTTTTCGTCCTTCATTTGGATCCAATCCCTCTGTTTTTCCTTCCCCTGTTTCATCAGGTTCTTGATTTCCATCAACCTCCTTTTGCCCTTCTTCTTCATCGGTACCTAATTTCTTATGATCATTTTCATGTAACATTTTTTCTTTTCAAAGAGAATCGAAACAGAAAGAAAAAAGGAGTAAAGATTTCAACACTTGCTTCCAATATGAAGTGACTGAAGAGAATGGTTAAGCGCCATTATATAGTAAAATTAATGTGGTTAAAAAAGGAAAAATATTGAATTAAGACTCAAGAGTAAATAAGAATCAAATTATGTTTTCATTAAGGGACGTACAAACAAAAATATGACAAGTAAAATAGACTAGAGGGAATATATTTTGGTTACAGAATTATACTCCCTCCGTCTCTTTTTAATTGTCATGTTGCGCTTTTCAAAAATTATTTGACTAATTTTCAAACTGAAATTAGATTACATTAATTCGATATTCTTAACAAAAAATGTTAGTCAAAGTACTTATCGTTTGACTCTAAAAAAAAATCATGACAATTAAAAGCTGACCGAAAAGTATCAATTTATGATGGGAATTAAGTCAAGATATAACTTAGTAGTCAATGAAGTTTGACTGAGTTATAATGAGACCAAATGTTCAAAGAGGCTAAAAATGGTACTCCCTCCGTCACAATTAATTGTCATGGTTTCCTTTTTTAGAGTCAAACAATAAGAACTTTGACCAACATTTTATGATGTATATTTTCATCATATTGATATGCAAAAAATTGCAACTTATAGTACTTTTCGTATAGTTTTTGAATATCTAATTTTTTTTTAAAAAAAATAAAATTAACGTAATCTAATTTAACTTTAAAAATTAGTCAAATTGACTTTCGAAAAGCGCAACATGACAAATAAAAGTGGACAGAGGGAGTAAGTGATTTTCTTTTTCTTCGGTGAAACATTAGTGGATATATAGACTTATTAGGTACATGTATAAGTGGGAGTATAAACATATATGGTGAGTTGAGGTGCGTGCAACTGTTATTTTAAAAAAAATGATATGTTGACAGTTAAATATGAAGCTTACAAAACTTTGTAGAAAATTAAAATTTGAGATAAATAATATACAACGTCGAACATATTAGTATATAAGTTTTTGAAGAAAAGATATATCAAACATAAGTAGAAAGAAAATCAATTTAACAAAAATAGCACATTCATTTGCAAGCTACTTCTAATAACATCAGTTGAATGAGGGCACACGTGTCACTTGAAGTAAAAGTGAGAATTTAAGTGATACTTTTTGATTATATATGTATGATGTATGCTTTATAGAGTTATCCATAGCTACTAATTCCCCCATTTGGATAAAATGACTGCGTTCCGTTGATTTTACTAATTTTCCTAGGAGTATTTATTAATTAGGGAAGTGATTTTACTTCTCGATTATACATGTACGGTGTTACTCTTTCATTTCTAAGCTTTCACACAGCTGATTTTGTTCTCTTAAAGTATGCAGACTGATTATATGCATGTGCCAATAAGACACCATGATTTTGTTAAATGGGTAAAAATGAGTTATCCAATGGATAATATGGATGACATATTATCGGAGTCCGACTAAATTTGGATTCACACATTATAGTTCTATATCATAAATACATAGCGCATGTTTGAATTAAGAGAGGTAAATCGATAACGGGAAGAAAAGAGCGTTGGGAGAAGAATTAAGAGAGGCAAATCGTCAACAGTTAAATGAGTCAATTTCTATATATAGTTTTTTTTATGATGCTATTCTTCAAGTTATATCCATTTCTTACGTGTTACCGAGGCTTATTGAATTTTATTTGTGCTAGGTACAATTCTTTCTTTACTCTATCACACTATTATAATTATATTTCCTATTTTACAAATGTCTTATTGAAAAATTTAACACTTGTGATTTTTGTTGCTTCGCAAACTTACTTTGTTATCGTTGGATGTGTAATTACGAGTTGATGTTCAAATGAATTATGATTAGTAACTAATAGAAGTGAGTGAGTTTGTGGTTTGAAGGGGAGAGATGCATTTTATATCTATGCCTGAATGTGTTAATATAAGCTGCAGTAATGTTTTTTTTGTTTAAGTTTGATGTTTATATGAATCTTTGATTAAGCAAATAGAATAGTGTGAATTGGAGGCGAGAGATGCATTCTACGAATAAAGCAATAATTATTGATGTGTCTTTTTTCCTATTAAGTTTTCATATCTCTCATCTTATTGCATTGCTGTGTTATAAATATATTTTAACAACAAAAAAAAAATTATGTTGTGTCTTTCTTTTAGTTCGTTTCGAAATATTACAGAATGTTTCTTTCCTTTTTATCAATTTTTAAATTTAACTTCCACATGACATGCTTAAAACCACATTTCGATATATTAGATATATACATATCTTTAGTTTAGAAAAAATAATATCTTTAGTTTGAGACCACTTTTTTTCATTAAAAGAAGAAATAATAACTTTGGATTTCAAAAATTTTTAAAAGAGCAAACTACATAAATCCGACTAGTTTAGATTTTAATAACTAGGATTCACGATAGTTTCAAATATTGCTTTCTATACCATATTTTGTCCTTTGGATACATGTATCATTACTCGCCAGATACATGTATCTGCCGACTAGAATATTCTAGATACATGTTTTATTAATTTTGAATTAAATGTGTGTAACTGATTTCCTTAATGAGAGGGGTAATTGAGGCTTAATTAACAACTCTAACACATCTATTGATTCCTTAGTGTATCAACTTTAGCAAATCTTCCTAAAATAAAAATCATAAAACCAAACTAGTTCTCTAATTGTAAACTTCATCTTCTTCTTGGCATCAATTTTTTTCGTTTCTTGCAATTGTGAGTTTTTTCAACAATGATCATCATATTACTTCCTATGCCATATTTTATCCTTTGGATACATGTATTATTACTCGCTAGATACATAAATTTGCCGGTTTGAATATTAGAAATACATGTTCTATTTTTTCTTAATTAGAGGAGTAATTGAGACATAATATCTTAGATACATGAAAAGGAATAACTCTATACCAGATACATGGTAATAATGTAACAATAATAACAAACCTCTACATATAATGTTGATTACCAAGATTCAATTTTAATAGTTGAAGATGAAAATTTTTTATTAGTTGAAGATGAAAACGTAATTTAAGACGATGAAGGAAGAGAGAGATGGTGGATATAAGTGGTGGAGGACGTGAGGTGGGTTGATGAGAATTATTGTTGGGTAAGGTGATTGGCAAAGGTTACGTTGGAGAGAAAGAAAAAATTAAAACGGTTAGTTACCATTAATTTAGGTATGTAAATGTAAAGATAATTAATCAATCCCATTTTTAAGGGATTTGTATATGTGATTGTATTTTTTAAAACATATGGTATAAAATATTAAAACTGATAATATATGTCATTAATTGAAATTAGATGTAAGATTGTTATATATGGTAGTGATGTTTCCATGATTTAAGCAAAGAACTATATCATTTGTAATTTATCTTTTTCAAAATTGATTACTAAAGTTTATGTACCTAAAGTCTAATTTTTTATGATACATGTCATTTTCAATCATNGGACGTGAGGTGGGTTGATGAGAATTATTGTTGGGTAAGGTGATTGGCAAAGGTTACGTTGGAGAGAAAGAAAAAATTAAAACGGTTAGTTACCATTAATTTAGGTATGTAAATGTAAAGATAATTAATCAATCACATTTTTAAGGGATTTGTATATCTGATTGTATTTTTTAAAATATATGGTATAAAATATTAAAAGTGATAATATATGTAATTAATTGAAACTAGATGTAAGATTATTATATATGGTAGTGATGTTTCCATGATTTAAGCAAAGGACTATATCATTTGTAATTTATCTTTTTCAAAATTGATTACTAAATTTTATGTACCTAAAGTCTAATTTTTGATGATACATGTCATTTTCAATCATACAAATACAAATATTGACTTTATAAAATAAAAATACAAATACAATCCCACAAAATACAAGGTTGAAGGTAGCGATGTACCTTTGAAAACACAGCACGCGATGTGTGTCCATGTGTATAGATACATATTATATCAATGATACAAATACAAATGATAACTTTCAACAATACAAATTGTATATTTTAGTGATACGGTTTCTTGTTAGTGATACAAAAGCAATTGCTAACCCTAACTGAAATTTCTTCAATGGAGATTGGCTTGTTATGACTTATGAGTGCATAACTCTTTGTACATCTTTTTTATTAACCCTAACTGAAATTGTAAAAATTGACTGAAAGTGAATGACACAAATATAAAAAGCAAGATTATCTCGAAGCAAATAAAAGAGAAAGTTCTTATGGAAAACTTTACAGAAGACGTTCTAAGTGGTTTATTTGCTACAAAATTGAAAGATTAGATGTGAATGGTAATAAATTAAATGGAAACTTACATGAATATATTATAGACTATATCAATAAAATATTTATTATCTACAGCCATAATATTTTTTTTTTCACTTGATCACTTTTAATACATAATACAGTTTTAATACACATCATATAGAACAATTTATAAAACACATATAATACAAGTTTTATTGATGGATAATACATTGTGCCAAATCTAGTTGGGTAACCATTGTTGAATTGGATAGTCTTTTACTATTCTTATAATTTTCCTAATGATGCTATTCTTCAAGTTATATCCATTTCTTACATGTTACCGAGGCTTATTGAATTTTATTTGTGCTAGGTACAATTCTTTCTTTTACTCTATCACACTATTATAATTATATTTCCTATTTTACAATGTCTTATGAAAAAATTTAACACTTGTGATTTTTGTTGCTTCACAAACTTACTTTGTTATTGTTGGATGTGTAATTACGAGTCGATGTTCAAATGAATTATGATTAGTAAGCTAATAGAAGGGAATGAATTTGTGGTTTGAAGTGGAGAGATGCATTTTATATCTAGCCTGAATGTGTTATTATAAGCTGTTGTAGTAATGTTTTTTTTGTTTAATTTTGATGTTTATATGAAGTATGATTAAGCAAATAGAATGGTGTGAATTGGAGGTGAGAGATGCATTCTACGAATAAAGCAATAATTATTGATGTGTCTTTTTTACCTATTAAGTTTTCATATCTATCATCTATTGTTGTGGCTTTTTACCTATCACCGTTTTAGCACCCCCTCCACACTTTTTAGTTTTTAGTAATAATAGAATTGTTATAAATATATTTTAGAGAAAAGACATAAAGTGACATCTAAAGTTGTCTCGAATTTTATTAAAGACACTTTAATTTTGCGGACATCCTATTACTCCACAAAACATTTCAAAATCGCACTAAATACACACTTTTTTACACAATTTGCATTCTCAATGTGTGAGCGTGAGTTTCACCCCAATTAATAATATAATTACATATTTTTCCAACCCATTTAGTAAAAATTGGATAAAATTTTGACTTATTCACATTTTAATCATGACCCGCTCCATTTAACCTAAACCGCTTTCAAATATTCACTCTACTCTTTTCTTTCAAACATTCACTCTACTCTTTTGTAATGACCCGAAAGGTCATTTTGGTAATTTTTCGTGAAAATGACTATTTTGCCCTTTCGGTAGTTGCCCCGAGTCCCATGTTTTGTGGTTGTAAAGTTGGTTTGAGGAAAAGTTGGTTAAAAAGTGCTTTTTCGAGTCATTTGGAGTTTCGGGACTCGGATCGGATTTTCGTCGATTCCGACAGTTTTAGAATGTCGAAACGGGTTTGTGTGAAGTTACGGAGTCGAATTTGGAGTTGAAACGAAGAATTGAGGTCCTAAGTTGCTAAAGTTGTGAAATTTTGATAAAGAGTTGACTTTGGTCAACATATGAGGTTCCGAGGCTCAGATTGAAATTCCGAGAGTACCGTTGGTTTCGGGAGGCGATTCTAAGTCTAGAATGAGTCTTGGTTGAATTTTTAGACGCTCCGTTTGAGTTTCGAATTTTTTTGGCGTTAAACTAGTTTCTTGGCATCTTATTGAATTTCGGGTCAAGGAGTCCTCGAATTCAAATTCCGACGGTTCCATTGAGTCCGGAACGTC
>NC_064290.1:57480065-57495189 GCF_019186545.1 Solanum stenotomum
ACTTGTATATTTTATTCAGATTCTGTATTAGAGGTTTGTACATGTGACAACCAATTCTGGGGTTATGTTGAGTTTATTTAAAGACTTCCGCTTATCTTTCTATCTTATTCTTGTTTTATAAATTCTATATCGTCGGGTTTTTGGGTGTTAGGCTGACGTGTCCGGTGGGGTTTGGGCACGTGCCATCACATCTGGTTTTGGGGTGTGACATCTTTTTCTTTGATGATCAAAACCCTAAATCATTTCAATAGTCACAATAAATTTATTTTGTGGTGATAATTTGTTGAATTATGGAGTCAAAGCGTAGAAGTGAAGGCTCACATGTTAATTGCTTCTTGATTTGAATGCAAATTTTGGTTTAAAAAATGTTCTTTTTATATAGTAGTATTTTTTGAAAAATAATCTTTATAGTGATTTGTTGTTATTTTCTTCTTGTGCTATCTATTATTCATGTGTATGTAGTTTTAGTTTAGGACTTATTTGAGTTTGAATGTTTCTTCACTGATTTAGTTTTGAAATTTGTTTGCAATTGCACTTTCAGGATTTACAAATTAGTTGATCTCATAACTTTTAAATAAAATAAAAAAGAAGAAATTGAAGCTAGTAAAGCTAGATGAAAATTTCATTGAGGATGGAGAATTTTCTTTTGGTCGTAGATGGAAAGCTCTTCAACATATATCAATGGAGGTTTTGGAGAAGATGGGAAGTGGGTCTTTTAATAAAGAAGAAAATTCAAATTGGCAGTGCCACGTGGCATTCACTACAAGAAAAAGACTTACTAGGGACCAACATTTAACGACAAGGTATAAATCTCGTCCCTGAATGTACACTTATAGGGACAACATTTTCTTTCGGTCCATAATTGTCATTTTTATTTTCTAAATTAATAAAGAGCCAAAATATAATTTGATATCTCGTCCTAAAAGCTATGCTTAGCGGGAGTGATGTAAAATATTCTACTCACTTTTTAATCCCATCGAGGCCCTTTTGCTCTCTCTTCAATATTTCCCCCAAACTGAAACCCTATCTTCTGTATGTAAAATTTCTCTCCCAAAGCATGTAAATTTCTAACAATTAACTCTTCCAAATTTCTCTCCGAAAGGCTGAAGTCTCATAAACGGGCGATGATGAGAGTTGTAAATCTGAATAGGTTTGAGGGCGTAGTTTTACTCCTCCACACGCCTATCAAATATGAGAGCACAACTATTGCAAAAATGGGTCAAAAGTGTCTATTTATTGTGATTTGAAATAGTTCCATGGGGTAATAGTACGCTCATAAACTTTACGTGTCTCTTTGAAAATTCAGGACAACTTCAGGTGTCTATTTATGTTTTTTCTCTATATTTTAACAAAAAAATAAATTATGTTGTGTCTTTCTTTTAGTTTGTTTCGAAATATTAAAGAATGTTTCTTTCCTTTTTGTCAATTTTTAAATTTAACTTTCACATAAATGTTTAAGACCACAAGATTAAAAAATATTTCGATATTATATATATATATATATATATACCTTCAATTTGAGACCATAGAAAAATGTCTTGCTAAGCATTCTTTTTGTGAAATATTTTTTCTTATTAGTGCATTGTGTTTAATAACAAATTTTGTTAAAAAGAATAATTAGAATTTTTCCATGTCAATTGGCAGAGGACCAGAAACTTTCTGCTAATGAGTCGTGGGCCTAACAACAATTTAGAATTCCTCATATTTCTTTTAGGACAAATTACAGAAATACACACCTTTTGTTTCACTTATTTCCATTATCCCCTATAACTTTTAAAAATCTCCAAAATCTCTTATTTCTTTAATGTATTTGAGCTGCATATTAATGTATCCGAGCCAGTATTTAATGTATCCGAGCTAGTTTTTAATGTATCTGAGTCACATATTAATGTATCTGAGACAATATTTAATGTATTCGAGCTTCAATTATTGTATCCGGTTTTTTTAATTCTTAAGGGATTAATGTAATTAAAAACTTATTAGGGATAGATTATAATTTCATATTAAAACTATGAGATTTATGTAATTTACCCTTTTTAATTTACACTAAATAAAAGGATATGATTATATACCTAGCTAGTAGTCCATATATGATAAATCTTCTTGGACACTCCTCCATTTACATTTACGTTTAAAGGACTCTCCTTTGTTGAGAACACAATATTATAATATTCACTTATTCATGATGATGGCAATTGGAAAGATATATACAAATGAATCTCTAACATGTTTAGTTTTGATGAGGTTTATGAATGTCATTATAATTATATTGATGATGAGCAATCACTGATTAATACGCATATTGGAGAAATATACTAAACTCTAAGGGTGTGTTCGGTATAAAAAAAAGATGATGAGCAATCACTCATTAATACGCATATTGGAGAAATATACTTAACTCTTAGGGTGTGTTCGATATAAAAAAAATTTGATTTCTTACTTATTCTCTTGAATATAATATATAAGTTAAAGATATTATTCTAAAAATATTTGTATATAATTTAAATAAATACCGCATGGAGGGGAAGGGGTGAAGATGGGTGTGGGGTATTGAATTTAGTACTTATGGTGCTTGTTTTCCTAAAGAATATATTTTTAAAAATCTTTAATCAGTCGAACATGAGAAAATTGAAAACATTTCATATTGAATACACCCTAAGTTGTAACCATCAAATTAAATGATTCGATAAAATATAATGAATAGATCTCTCGTTTCTTAATCAGAAATTTGAATTTCAACCCTGTGAATAAAAAAAAAACTTGTAGAGGTCTCTACCTTGCACAACACGAATTCATATTAATCGAGATCCAAATATATGATCCAAAGTAAATATTTTAAAACAGTTATAATACATATATATACATATATGTATATTGTATAAATAATTCACTTTTAATACATATTGCAGATTTATCATAGTGTTATTATATATTGCTATAACTGATAATACATAAAATGTATCGCTATAATCGATAATTATTATTAAAAGGTATCCATTTAAGTAATTTTTCCTAAATTAAAATTATAGTTGTATATCATAAATACACCGCGCACGTTTGCTATATTGGGTAGTTTTCCTTTTTTATTTTTTATTTTTTTAGATTTAGGAATATTATAATAATATAATATTTAAGTTAGAAAGTTTAGATAACGTGGAAGTTGAATTGAAATTGGATTCCATTATTATTGAGTCCTATTAGGAATTGGATTTGTAAATCATTACCTTCTCCAAATAGGTTTCTATGTGACCCTTTATATAAAGGAGTATTGAAAAAACTTGTATACCAAAGTTTTTCAGAATATATTTTGTTGAAAGTAAACTGTTTTGTTTGTTGTGAGTTGAATTATGGTGATGGGATCATGGGAGTACTTAATCGGTTTGCCCTTGGGTTGAAGAGGGTAGTATCAAAGTGTAAGCCCGAAATTGGAGAAAATTCAATATCTCATAGACATCGAAATAAAATTGTTGTTTGTGTTGATTGTTATGTCTGTACATTAGTACGCCCTATGATAATAATCATAGGAGGTTTGTATATATTCGATAATTATAGAAAACAGTTGAAGCTGCTTTCCAAGTTCAAGTTGGAAGAATTGAGAGATGCAAATCAACAATGGGAAGAAAAGAGCGTTGATGGAAGAATTAAGAGAGGCAAATCGTCAACCGTTAAATGAGTCAATTTCTATATATAACTTTTTCTTCTATGATGCTATTCTTTAAGTTATATCGATTTCTTACCTGTTACCGAGGCTTATTGAATTTTATTTGTGCTAGGTACAATTCTCTCTTTTACTCTATCACACTATTATAATTATATTTCCTATTTTACAATGTCTTATGAAAAAATTTAACACTCGTGATTTTGTTGCTTCACAAACTTACTATGTTATTGTTGGATGTGTATTTACGAGTTGATGTTCAAATGAATTACTATTGGTAAGCTAATAGAAGGTAGTGAATTTGTTGTTTGAATGGGAGAGATGCATTGTATATCTATGCCTGAATGTGTTATTATAAGCTGTTGTAGTAGTGTTTTTTTGTTTAATTTCGATGTTTATATGAATCTTTGATTAAGCAAATAGAATGGTTTGAATTGGAGGCCAGAGATGCATTATGCGAATAAAGCAACAACTATTGCCGTTTCTTTTTTGCTACTATGTTTTCATATCTATCATCCTTAGAGCCGTCAAAACCGGCTTAGGCCGGCTCCAACCCAACCTGTTATTGGGGTAGGGTTGGGATAGAATTTTCAAGTCCATTTAAAACTAAGGCTTATAAGCCCGACACATTTAAGCCCTTGTGGCTTGATCGGGGTCGGCTCATGGGCCAAAACTTTTTATTTAAGATTAACTTACAATAGCCTCACTAGTATATAATATAATTACTTAAATACAAGTTATGTCATAATATTATGAATCTTACCAGATTTTGAAAAGTCCATATACATGTATCTCAGCATATATGGACTCAAAATTAGGTTAATTTGTTCTAGATACACTCTATCCATGTTGATTCGCATGTATCTAGGTTACATAAACAAATCTCACGCCTTCGCCTCCCTCCTATCTTTGCCTGCCACTCTCTTATCTCGCTCGCGTATCTGATATGCGAGATACATGTTAAATACACTAGATTTTTTGCAGTTATTGAAACAACATCATTGTTTGTCATGTTTGATTTGAAAATCTTCTCATTTTCTTGATGTTATAGAATTATAAGTTTGATAAGGAAAATAATGAAAAAAGAAAAAAGAAGGGCTAGCCCGCCCTAGCCCTCGGCCTTCTAGGGTTGGGTTGGATTGGGCATTTTCAAGCCCTACCAAATGAAGGGCCGGCCCGCCCTAGCCCTTCAAATTCCTTGGCCCACAAGGCTTGGGTCGGGTGAGGCTGGGCTGACCCTTTTTGACAGCTCTAGTCATCTTATTGATGTGACTTTTTACCTATTACTGTTTTGGGCCCCCATTTTTGTAATAATAATAGAATTGTTATAAATATATTTTAACAAGAAAACAAATTATATTGTTTAGTTCGTTTCGAAACATTAAAGAATGTTTTNTTCTCATTTTCTTGATGTTATAGAATTATAAGTTTGAAAAGGAAAATAATGAAAAAAGAAAAAAGAAGGGATAGCCCGCCCTAGCCCTTGGCCTTCTAGGGTTGGGTTGGATTGGGCATTTTCAATCCCTACCAAATGAAGGGCCGGTCCGCCCTAGCCCTTCAAATTCCTTGGCCCACGAGGCTTGGGTTGGGTGGGGCTGGGCTGACCCTTTTTGACAGCTCTAATCATCTTATTGATGTGACTTTTTACCTATTACCGTTTTAGGCCCCCCATTTTTGTAATAATAATAGAATTGTTATAAATATATTTTAACAAGAAAATAAATTATAAGGTTTAGTTCGTTTCGAAACATTAAAGAATGTTTTTTTTTGGTCAAATTTTAAATTTAACTTACACATGACATGTTTAAGACCACAAGATTAAACAAAATATTTTGGTATATAAATATAGTTTAAGACCATAGAAAAATTAAAGTTTTTCATTTTTTTTATTAAAAAGAAGAAGTAAAAACATTTTTAAAAATAGAAGTTAGATCGTTTCCGCGGATATCCAAATTAGGTATCGATTTCATGATGTGGTTATGTAGTTGATCTGAGTTTTGATACGGTAAATGCCCATAGCTAATCTTGAAATCAAACATGGCTCTTAAAATAGCCAAATCCTGATGATAATTGTGGCTCTCGATAAGTACCAATGATGGTTCTTCTTCTTTTAGGCCATTTTCTCCCTTCTCTGTTTCTTCTTCTTTCTTGCGATTTTCATCATCTTCGCGTTTTCCTTTTGCTTCTTCATCTGTTTCTCCTAATTTTGTTCTTTTCAGCACAATTCTCTCCATGCCTAATGAATATTGCTTCACAGTTTCATTATAGGTTTGCTCGCTCCTTCTGAACGCTTCTTCCCTGACGGTAGCAATCTTATCATAACCAGCACAAACCACAGTACAAACAGAAAGAACAATCCCTATTTGCAATTAAATCAGCCAATCGGTCGGCAAAACCATCTGTGTCAAGATTTGTTCTTCTGATGGATATGAATATGTAAACATTGTCTTCCTGGAAATGAATATGTAAACATTGTCTTCCTTGCAGTAAACTATAGATTTTTTCTACAGTAAAAAAAATGAAGTTAGAAATAAAATCAAACCATACCAAAGAATACAATATGAACTACTTGATTTAGTTTGGAAAGTCTTTGTCTCAAATGCGGAGCTATTATTTCCTTAATTTGGCCGATGGCTTCAAACTGCAACTCATTCCACATATAACTGATGATCTTTTTTGAAATCGGCATGGTGAATCTTGATTATTATTTTTTTCCAAGTAAGGAAATGAGAGAGAAAAGATCCTAACCGCTATAAAACTGAGTAACGATTTCAACACTTACTTTTAATATGAAATGACTGAATAATATGGTTAAGCACGGCTATATATAATAAAACTTACTTCTAATATGAAGTGACTGAAAAAATGAGTCACTTACAACCCATGATTTGTTTAGATCTTGGGTGGGTTTCTTTCGATCTTCTATATTCACGTTTTGACCAATAATATGGTTATCATTTTTCTTATGAAGAATTTGAGTGCTCCATCGAGAGATGGGAAACATATCGCTTGAATGCCTTTGTCATCGCACTATTAGGCTCCTTAGTTTTCCCTAAAGAGAGGAAAGATCGACACACGTTTGGGTTACGTGGTTTAAGAAGGGCTAGCCCACCCTAGCCCTCGGCCTTCTAGGGTTAGGTTGGATTGGGCATTTTCAAGCCCTAACAAATGAAGGGCCGACCCGCCCTAGCCCTTCAAATTCCTTGGCCCACGAGGCTTGGGTTGGGTGGGGCTGGGCTGACACTTTTTGACAGCTCTAATCATCTTATTGATGTGTCTTTTTACCTATTACCGGTTTAGGCCCCCCATTTTTGTAATAATAATATAATTGTTATAAATATATTTTAACAAGAAAATAAATTATATTGTTTAGTTCGTTTCGAAACATTAAAAAATATTTTTTTCTTTTTTGTCAAATTTTAATTTAACTTACACATGACATGTTTAAGATCACAAGATTAAAAAAAATGTTTTGGTATATATATATAGTTTAAGACCATAGAAAAATTAAAGTTTTTCATATTTTTATTAAAAAGAAGAAGTAAAAAAATTTTAAAAAATAGAAGTTAGATGTTAGGCCTCAAATTAACTTTGAGTTGCCACTACTAACAAGTTATTCCACTAGATAGTGATTGGAGTTTGAAATGTAACTTTTCTATTATTTGTGGTTTACCTCAAATTCACACTAGGATAGAAGTTATTCCACTAGATAGTGATTGTAGTTTGAAATGTATTTTTTCTATTATTTGTAATTTAACTCTAATTCACACCTATAATAGGGTAACTTTCTGTTTTTGTTATGTGTTGACGGTATGTGTAGTATGTTATTGCTATGTGTTGACGGTATGTGTAGGGTATGTTGAGATTGATGCTTTTGTTGTTGAATGTAATTAGTTTTAGGAATCTTAATAGAGTGGATTGATTATCTCAAATATGTATTTTGAAGTGGTAAGTTATGTGAATTTAGCTCTTGCAAAGCTTTCTTTTGTGTGGAAAATTTTTTCTCCATTAGTGCACCGTATTTAATTACAAATTTGTTGAGAAGAATAATTAGAATTTTTCCATGTCAAATTATCGGAGCACCAGAAACTTTCAACTTATGAGTCAGTATGAAGTCGTGGCCCTAACAACGATTTGGAATTGCTCATATTTTTCATAATAGACGCTTAATTATAAATCGAAAGAACAATACCTAATCCTCAGAACATTATAAATGCCCAAGCACTTGTATGAAAAGCTGCCTATTTATGTTTTTCCCTAGATAGATTGCTCACATTGTTATATCCACAATCCTTGAAACTCCAAGCCCATTATATTTTGTAAATTATAAGAGAATTGTTTTGAGTTCATATTATGTTAAAAGAGAAAAGTCCATCGTGGAACAATTTTTGACAGGATTGTTCAAGCCCAACCTTCTTCAAACAGCAAATCAAACATTGTTGGTATATGTAAAAATTTCATGAGCCTTTTGTTTGGACATTATTAATTAATTTGTATCCCCTTTTCAAACTTTTTAAACATCTAGCCACTTTGGAATAAGTCGTACGGTGTTTGAATTTTAAACATCTAGCCACTTTGGAATAAGTCATAGGGTTGTAATCATTTAAAATTTATTAAATTTAAATTTATAAAATGATTTGAATTATATTAAATTCATAAATATATTAGTCCAAATAAATGTCATGGATTAATATAATTGGGCTAATTATTTAAGTCCAACAAATATGAATTTAATTGATTTGGGATACAATAGATGAGCCCAAATTCATCTTATCCTAGAGGCCCATTTTGGTGCCACGTGGGGAAATGACGTGGCATGTCAAGTCAAGCAAGAAGCCAATAGGATCATGACATGTGTCAAAGATGACAAGCCCGCTCCATAAAGCTCATATGTCATGTCACTTAAATTTAATTGGCCGAAGGGAATCCTGTTCCAATCGCAACTCCTCTATTCTAAAACTATAAATAGGAGTCCTCATAATTCAGAAAAGAGACGGAAAATTTCAAACAACAAGCTAGAGAAAATCCGTGGTATAAACGCCATAAAATTCTCTATAAAGCTACAAGTTTAAGAATTCAAGCATTCAAGTTCAAGAACGATCAAGATCAAGACCATCAGATTCAAGAACAAGCTCGAAGCCGTCGAATTCAAGCAAAAGTCAAGATCAAGATAACGTTCAAAGTTCAAATTCATCGATGATTCAAGATCAAACTTTAAAACCCTTGAATTTATATTTGAAAAGGTGAATTCAGAGGAATCATAGAGATTGTAGCACTCGCACTTTGAAATAATAAATACGATTGTTGCTATAATTTTCCGTTCTTGATTATTGTTTTCTCGACACGAATTTTATTATCTACAAGGGTATTTAAAGTGCTCAAAAGAAATGGCCTAACTTTGTTATATATACATAAAGTTGAGGCAAAAGAGACTTAACTTCAACCATGTTTTTCTAATTTTCAATCATATAAAACTTAACAACATTTCGTCTGCATATATAAAGTTGTTTTGAAAGGTTAACCTACAAATTTTTATGCACTGCAACTATGATTTAAATGGTAAATCCAAAATCAATACCTATGAGCGTGGATTTGAAAATTAGGATCTTATACAACCGTAATTGTAAAAAATACATAAACTTATACAATGCTGGATTAGAAATATATTGGGCTTTTTGAGGATGAAATTGGTTCATCTGCATAATGTAGATGAGCCCACTTATATGGTATAATTAAGTATAACTTACATAAATCTCATAGTTTTAATATGAAATTACAATCTATCCCTCATTAGTTTGTAATTACATTAATCCCTTAAAAAGTAACACAAACCGGATACATAATATGTAGCTCAAATACATTAAACAGTATCTCGGATACATTATAACATAAATCGGATACATAATATGTAGCTGGAATACATTAAAGAGTATCTCGAATATATTATAACATAAACCGGATACATAATATGTAGCTCGGATACATTAAATACTGGCTCGGATACATTAATATGTAACCCGGATACATTAAAGAAATAAGGGATTTTAGAGGTTTTTAGAAATAGAAGGGGATATTGGAAATAAGGGAAACATAAGACGTGTATTTTAGTAATTTTTCCTAAAAAGGCACAATTGGTGAGGAGTAATGAATAAAAAGGCCTAGGATGAGCTCAATTTAGTGTTGCTCCTCTAGTTTTTAGTCTTTCAACTCTATTTTTACTTGTTCTTGCTTATATTTTTATGAGAAAATTTCAAAAATAGCAAAGATAACAGATATCATAAGGCTTTATAGCTATGTTTCGGTAATTGTGCTCCATAACCATAGTTTTGTTTGCTACGGAGGCTGCGGTTTGTATATTTCACTTGTAAATATACAAACAGGGTAAGTATATACAAATGGAGGTAGCGGTTTATATTTTTCTCTTGCGAATATACAAACAAGGGTAAGTATATACAAATTTTGTATTTTTTCATTTAGGAGTTTTTCAGAACCCTGTTTGTATATTTCGTCTGTCAATATACAAACAAGGTAATTTATTATAAATTTTTCACAAATTGTATACAAATAGCTAGGATAAGCATATACAAATTTCAAATTTATATAATCAAGAACTGAATTATACAAATTCTAGATTTATACAATCGGGAATCGAATTATACAAATTATGGATTTATACAATCAGGAACAAACTATACAAATTCTGAATTTATACAATTAGGAAGCCGAATAGCAAAATTTCACGAAGTTGTAGCTAAGGATTAAAATTAATCAAAACTATAGCTATATTAGATGATATAATACCCTATATGTTTGTCATTTCGCGTAATTTTCCCTCTTTATATTCTATTGTAGTTAATTACCATCCTATTACAATAGTTGTTTTTGTTACTATTTGTTATTCTCAATGCATCTGTTACTTTTATTTTTATCAACTGCTTTGAACAATTTTTCTTGAACCGAGCATCAATAGAGAACAACCGCTCTATCTTTGAGGTAAAGGTAGAACTTGCATACACTTTACCCTCTAAAATCTCATTTTATGAGATTATTACGTGGTATGTTGTTGTTGCATAAATCTAACCTTTTCTTTTGTATTATTGCGTCGTATGACATTTTTTTATGAAACAATTAAGCTAGTCATAATCAGTTACCACCACGCTTAATTTTTTACATAACTTCAGAGAATTTTTATTTTTTTTTCATTAATTAGTGGTTGACTCTTAGTTGTTTCAAATCAATTTGTATCATTTACAGTCATAGGGTTTCTCTATTTGCTAGAGGAATTTAGGGACTTATTTGAACAAAATGTCTGGAATATAATGGCCTTAAAATCAATGATGACAAATGTAGAAAGTTGTGATAAACTTTCATCATGATTTATAGAAAAAAATTGCATTGTGCATATACTGATATATCAATTAGAAAATCTCAGTTAATTTGTTAATAATAAAACAGAAGACCCACAACTTTACGTATTTTTTAAATAATACTTTTGGAATGGGAATATATGTGTTATAATGATGCAACTATGAGGTAAGCCTCTCAATCACACCTATGTTTTTTTATGTTTGGCCAAAATCAATGAAATTTTGCTTAATTATTAAACGTAGCAATATTTTAGTTTTAAGAGTTCACAAAAATTAGTGTGCATAATATAATAGTGAAATATATTATATTTGCATACATGCATAATAATTGGAGTATTCATGTGTATATAATATTTTTATGGCAGAATATATTATATCCGTATGCATAATAATAATGAAAATACACTATATCCATACACATAATAAATATTACTATATAAGAAGAGCGAATAAGCACACTCTTCTCTGTTAACATGTGTGCTTACGTGAAAATACACTCAACTATATATACACTGATACACACATGTTTTTGCTATAAAACCCCAAATTATCCTCTGTAAAAGATAGTTAGAGGACTGAGTTAAAAAAAAAAGTTCCTTATTTCAATTCAAACAATTTGTTAAATTATTTTAGCAACTTATGGAGGAAGAATTTCAAGGTATTTTGAAAATTAGTGAACTAAGTCATTCTTGATCATGTTTTGACTTCTTAATGGTCAACTTAATTTTGAACCCCCGCACCCCCCTTTTATTTTTTTCCAAAAAAATATTTTCAAAGTATCATCATCATTATTATATAAATTTTTATTGCTTGTTGGGCCTTTTATTTATTAAAAGCATTCAAAGTATTATTTTTGGTTATAGATTGGAATGATTTTTTTGATTAGTTTTTAAGGAAGAGTTCTCAAAAATATTTCAAAAATTGGCTAGAAAATTTTCCCCCAAAAAAAGAAATTTTAATTTATTTGTTTTAAAGTGAAATACATGTTAACATAATTTCAACTTTCAAATTCCATTTTGAAATTTCAATTTTAGAAACTCTTTTTTCTTTCTTTCAAATTTCCACTAGATCTATGTCCAAATGATACTTAAAAAGGAGTAATTATTCTTTCTTAAATGGATCAATAAAGAATAATATCATATAAAATAATGGAAAGAATAACATGTATATCACCCATTTTCCTATTTTACTTCAACGTACACTAAGCATGGCGGTTAAAAGATAAAAAAAAATAAGTCAACCTTGACAAGTGAGATATTTTAGATAGAATAGATGATAAAAGTAGGACCAGAATTAAACACTAATATATAGTCTATTACAAATGTCAACCCACCTGAGGGGTAAAAATATATAGTATTGATTTTTTATTCGATGTTTGATGTTCATATTGAAGTTTGATTAAATTTGAATTTGTACTTTGCCTGAACCAATTCTAAGGGCGGTATCTCCAACATTTATTCAAAATCTCTGATTAAAAATAGAGAAATCTAATTCATTTTCCCACTAGTCATATTAATTTAGTGATAGGACACCTCCCATAAGTCAAAAATATTTTTTTATTTGTTCACATTTGACATACTTATTAATGGTTGAAAAAAATGGTGGTCTTCCTTCTACTTGGCAAATTCAAATAAGTCATTTAATAAACTAAAAGTCAAAACTATTAAAAATTAAATGGAGAAACAGTCGTACAAGGCATTGAAATTGTGAGTCAAATAATGTCAATATCAAAAACAAAAATTCTTCTCTAAATAAATATCTGCATTTGAGGCCTTGCTCTTAAAATAAGTTGTTATTGTCAATAATATTTCAAATATACAAAGATTTAATTGATAGGGACTACACTACTTTAGTTTTGATATTATTTCATCTGATACACTTAGCATATTATATAAATCGTACAATTAAAAACTTACCATGGTTAAGTAATTAAGGAGATGGAAATGAACATTAATTAATCATAGTCAGGTGATATATACAAGAATATGTAAAAGACACATGTCATGTTATTATTGATTCGATATATATAAACTTCGAGTGTAGAATTTTTTTACTATCAACAGAATATGTGTTAACTCCCACTAATGTCATGTTAGAGTATTAGAATTCCAGATCACAAACAAAGAGAGAAGAGAAAACCCTAGTTTGGAGAGATGAACAAATAGAGGGAAAAGAGATATTTTCTCTTCTCTCTTTGGTCCTGAAAAATCTGATACTCTAATAGAACGTATATAAATCACTGAAAATAGAATTATCAACTAAAATCAAAATATATCGTACGAATTTGATTGTATATCAGATAAACTTTGATATCTATCATGTTATTATTGATTTGGTATATAAATCAAATGCGGATAAGTTATTACTATCAAGAAATCATGTGTTAACTCACACTAAGGTCATGATATATTCATGTAATTATTTAGTTGATAGATTCCTAGTTAACATGAATGTACTAATTGATGCATTTATTCACTAGAAGAAAAGCAAACCAAGAAGAAGTAAAAGACAATTGAATAAAAAAAACAGTCGTCTAAAGCACGCATGGTAGGTAAGTGCAATTCTATATACTAAAATCATGTAAAATTAAAACTTTAATATTATTTGAATATTGGAAGTTTCATGATGGTATATACATTAGTAGTAGATTTATGGGTGGGGGTACGTGTATTTATATTTATATTTGCACGTGTTACTTTTCACCTGAGGTAGATAATAATACTATACTTATCATATATGGAGATGTCCAAAAACTTAAAATATGTAAGTGATTTTCAAAATAACTATAAGAGGTAACTTATTATTTTCTCGTGTAAAAATAAATAAAGGTATTTGTCATGATTCATGATCACATATAGTTGAAGTTGAGATAAATTGGACGGAATGTACACGATTGAGTACATGGTTTAATTTACTATTGGTAAAAAAATTGAATTCGATGACACAATGTGGATTTTTTTCCGCTATTAACAAGATCATACTAAATATTTTGAACTTGATGAATTTAAATATTCACTTGATGTGTATTTTTTTCTTCTGTCTTAACAACATAACACTTGGATCTAAGTTATATTTTTATCTGATTGAAAAAAGATAACTCGATGAACGAAATATACTATGTTAACATTATGGGAAAGAACGTCCATTCCTTTAGAAGTGTAATAATGTAACAAATCTATATTAATTAATACAAGTATTAGTAACTGATTTTATGTTTGATTCTTTAATTTAAACTCGTAATTTATAATTTACATAAAAATATATTTTATCATTGCTTCGAGGCTCCTATCAATTAAATAATAGAGAAAGACTTCAAATTGCTATCCTTTGGTAAAGGATGTGACTACCTCCACTTGGACCCCCCATGTTCTAAAAGATTTCTTTCTTCTTTATTCTTCTTGTTTTAAAAGAATTAAAAAGGTCACACTCACTTGTTCACACCTGACATATACCCTCTGATTTTTCTTTTATTTATTTATTTTTTAGATACGAGGGTATCTGAATAGATTAGTTGATTAACTATTTAAATTTTCATATGATTGCGTAGTAAGAATTTGATTCTCCATTTTGTAGTGATTTGAATTGAAGTGATTGATTATTTGAACTTCCACTTTATTGATGAGAATTCGATTAGCAATCTTGCAATCCTCATCGATCCCAAATATTTTATTTTGTTTTTTAAAAAGAGGATGGAGATTGAAGAGAGACCATCACTTCATGTTGTTGACCTACTTGTATATACATATCTCACTGGCCTTATTTCCACTTGTTTTGTCTTCTTTTACACCTCATATTTGTGTCACCACTACATCATCATTCTCTCTCTTTTTACAAAAATAATTTAAACTATGTAGAGGTAACAGCAAGTTAAGTATTTCATTATTTTTTAATTTCATTTTTATCCTTTTCATAGCTCTCGACGCCTTTAGTTCTTTTGTTTTTTTATTGACTCGAATTCATAATTTTAAGATTGAAGATATGAGATATTTATCATCCGAATAATTTCTTCTTATCAAATATTTCATTCACTTACCCTCACGAGAAATGCTATTTATAATAATAATTATATGTATATAGAGGGGGGGGGGGGGGGGGGGGG